>NW_017100964.1:49158-108524 GCF_001263275.1 Habropoda laboriosa
TCTGTCGAGGCTTCTCAAGGGTGCCACAGCTCCGGGCTGACGGAGAAACTGTACGATGATTCCGCGAATCGAGCCTTGAGAATATCACGCGGTTGATGCTCGATTGCAATTAGCTGAGTTAACGTACAGATGAAAATGAAATTGTTCCAAGTTAGTTAAACACTTTGCGCGCGGAGCGTTTTATTCAGGCTCGGTATCGAAATTATTTCCGTTGGAAGGAAAGAAAGGAAGGGGAGAAAATGTGACTAAATTTCCCATTCGAAAACACGTTGTGGGTTCGTTGGTCCTCAAACCACACACCAATCGTAAGCGTGCAATGTTGTGTTGAACAAGATTTATTCGTCGTTACAGAGTTCGCTGGTTTAAATGTTTAGTTACATCGGGTACAGGGTTTCCTCAGTTCGCTGTCCCGGACTACCTGTTTTGCCCTTTTTCGGGCGTCCTTATATACGCCCTTTTCCTGTGCGCGGACCGTGGAAAGTGCCCTATCGGTACACGCTTCAGGTACCTAATTTGCTAATTACGCTCGCACCCTATTGGTGCGTGTTAATATTATTTGCTATTGGCGCGGGTCTAGGTGTGACTTACTCTCTGTTGGCGCGCACTAGTTACATGCTACAACGTCATTTAAAAACAAAATGTATTTTCCTAGATCATCTAGTTCTCGAGATATTCCAGAAAGTAGGTATGTCTTCAACCCCTAACTTCGAGGGCCTTTTTCACCCCTTAAATGTGGACGATTGTCGATATAAAAAAATACGTGTCAAATATTTTTCCGCGTACTATCTCCCACGTAAGTTTCATGAAAATCGAAGCTCGAAAAAAAAATCATTTCTAGATGAATAAGAAAAGAGGATGTATAAAAAAGGCTAATTTTGGCATACGACCGGAACGAGAAAGTTTCTTACACCACGATTCTACGCATCCTAAGGAACGAAAAATGTAATTGTCATCAGTCCCGGAAATGATGAGAAAGTTATGAAAAATGCGGTTCAAGGTAAGAGTATGACTATACTGTTACGAATCGCGATGTGCTTGCTGCGAAACCGATAATTGTCCCTCTTTTTGAGTCAGACCATTTTAAGGAATCTACTCGGGATAGGGGACTCAGGTAGTGCTCGGAAGATAGACTATTAACGCACAACAGTTTCCTGTTGAAACTATATACTCGTGAATGAACGTGAACAGAGCGCGAAATGCCTAAGCTTGCTGATCGGAAAATTGTGTGTGGTGTTCGCTATTTTATAAACTACGTGTGTGTTGTGATTGGTGGCGGAAGTGTGTGGTGTGTTTGGGGTGTGTCTGGTGGTGGTGTGAAAGCGGGGAATTTGTTCTTACATTTGTTATATTGCTTGTTGGAGGTCATGTGGTGTTCAGGTGTGAGAGGCGTCGAGTAAAATAATTTTCGTGCCGGCTAAGATCTCGCTTTCTTTCGGACGTGCTGGTCTATCGGGAATACCCAAGCGACGTCTGTTACGCATGTGACAATACTTATATTCCGTCTCGTTTTCTTCGGACGATGGTCTCTCCGTAAATTAACCACTTAGAAACTCATATTGAGTGTTATTTACAAAGATTGTTGTACATTACTGTTTAATAAAAACCAGAAATAATGAAAAATAATTAATGACAAATTAATCGAAACAAGGAATTCTTTGATGACACGATGCTTATGTTCGAAGCAATCAGAAAGCAATAATATTTATTCTCGAAGTGATAAAAGTTACTATGGGGGGGACATGACAGCGATACGATAAAAAAGTAAGACTCTAACAGAATTTGCATTTCTTAACTGTGTATCCGCTATGAAAGCCAGAGGAAAAAGTATACATATATGTACATATACACTGTTCTGTCGAACTACCCGTAGGTTAGAGACGTCCACTGTCCGCGTAGTTGGGAACCATCCCCCGGTTTTACGGAACACTGAAGTCTGATCATCTGCACTGCGTGTCAATTGTCGTGTATTGTCGTTAGAATGATAACAAACGAAGTAGGTCGTGTGTAAAGACTTAGTTGTTTACTAAGAGACAGTGTTTTTCCAGGAAAGGATAGAATATGTATATGTCTCGGGGAGACAACAGTAAAAAAAACTAATTTCTTGTTGTTTCATAGGTATAACACAAAAAAAATAAACTTAGGATACGATAAAACGAAACGATCTAATCAGCTCTCCTCTATTTTCGTGTATTATTCACGCACACATATACCGTGAAACAGTAGTTGTGTAGCTCGCGGAGACACGCTTCTCGCTCGATTTTTCTCCCAAGCTGAGCTGTTCGTTGTGTACTTGAATTCGGTGCACTAGCTTCTTGTATGCAGCGGCACTTAATTCACACGAACGAATACGCTAAGTACGTAAATTGATTGGAAATCCGCGTATAATCGAAAACGCGTTGAGCGAGCACTGTATTCCCTACAAGACTACAATCGCGCGGTATAAGCGACGTTCGTCGAGGCACTCGTTCGACAGCCACGTAAACGCCGACTGAGGACGAGTCGTCCTGCCCGATTTCTGATCGGCTCGAAACTGTTCTGGGAATAATTCTAAGCCTTAACTTCTTAGAACTCGTGATATTTCTTGCGAGGCAAACATAAGAAACGCGAGCCTAGGTCGCTGTACGTACATCGAGCCAAACATAAAGCTAGCTGTCCTTTTCAGAATACAACTATCGCGAGTTGCTCTCGAGAGTGACTGTCTGAGAGCATCGCTCAACTCTCTGAGAGTTACCACTCGAATAAACAGTTATTTTTCACAACTTTCCCATCATTTCCGGGAAAAATGACAATTACATTTTTCGTTCGTTAGGATGCGTAGAATCATGCTGTAAAAAACTTTTTCGTTCCGGCCGTATGCCAAAATTGGCCATTTTTTAACATCCTCCTTTGTAAAAAGAGTAATTCCGTCGCGAAAGGGTTAAATTAATGGAGGATTTGAAGAATTATTTGAGTATTTGAGATATCGAAGGTATCGATAAATCGATGAATATCGGATACTGGAATACCTCGGCGTTTGAGATATTTGGTCATTGAAGTATCAAGTGTTGAATCAACGCAAACTGTTCAGCAAGAATGAGATAAATTGTTGCTAAAGAATTGCTTACTGAACTAAAACATCGAGAGCACCGGAAAAGTGACTCGAGCGTACGGCCTTGATTAGAAGGGGACGGTTGTTTCCTGCTTTGGTTTCTCAACCACTGTCTCGCAGCGACTGTCCTTTTTCTTTCCTGAGGAAAGTGTATTTTCAACGAGGATATTCCATCTGTAGCAGCCACTTCTCGTGAAATTCTGGGAAAGCTTTCTAATTACCTGCGCATTGTTCCAAAACTATCATAAAGGATCACACTTTTAATTCAACAAATTCAGTACAAACTTATCATTTAACCTGTTAACCGTGTTCGTCTCTCAAACACAAACTGAATCTCTCTCTAATTCATAATTAAAAACGATAACCACTTGCAAAAGTCAATGAACGTATTTCATATTTAACAGAAAAAACGAACAATCCCAATTGTATTCCAAGCGTTCGCTAATCAACGCCGAGTAATATCCGTAAACGAAAACCGGATGTGCCTGTAAAAGAAAAGCAACCGAATCTAGAATCTAGCGTGTCGACAACAGGCAATTAACAGGTATTTTAAGCAACCGTTCCAAACACCTATGACTGTTTCAACGATCGTTCCGAACGCTCGGCCAGGCCCCCTTTTCTCGATGTGATTAGCTCACAGTTTCTCTTTCCGGTCGACCCCTTTCCCGCCGATTTCCTGCGGCACCTGCGTCTGTCCACGCCAAATAAGCCGAATAAGGCCGCCGTGTACATACCCATCTGCGTAGCGGACTCTCAGCGCGGAGCATTTCCAAACGGGAAAAACGAACTCGAAGCGTGAGCACCTTCTTTAAACTGTACACACACGCGATCTGATGCCGAGTCTCTTGCTCGCGACACCAGGATCTGTCGAAGATTTAAGAGAATCCGAGCGAACTGTTTCCACCGCTGTCCTCCATCTCCAATGTATCGTGACAATCGTTAAGTGGAGAAGATGGACGTGCTAATGAAAACGTTATCTCCTACGATTCCGCGTTCGATCTTCCTCTTCCTCCGTCATTTTCACGGATTTTACACTTTTTTCGGCGATCAAGGTGATCTAGGATCGAGCTACTTTATCGAGTGTACATTGATCACGTATATTTACGAAACCTTGTACAACTGAAGTGTTTGGTCGCACATACTTTAATATTGGAATGAACCAGTTTAACCAAAGTTTGAAATTTTACCATACTAATTGTAAGTGAACCATAGTTACTCTGGCATAAATAGTCATTTTAATCACCTTCGGCACATTTTTCTTTTTTTTCTTTTTTTTTTGAAGATTCCAACGTTCCTCCAGTTTACAAACGTTTCCAAATTTAAGTTTCACCCTTAAAAAAAATTCCAAATTTAATTTTCACCCTTACAAAAATTTCTCCAATATTCAGCGATCAATTCCTAATTCCCGACTCCTCTCGATCCAACCAATCACCATTCACCAGGAAGTTACACACTTCACACCACAAAAATAGAGATTCAAACAGTCCTCAACGCGCCATCGCCACTAAAAAATAGAACACCAAGCAGTCACCGTTAAGTTGTAGCGCGCAGCATCCGGAATTTCGTGAATCGTTCGCAGCAACCGAGTAAACACAAAGGGATCGTCGTAACTAGGTAGCAATAACTAACGCCTATAATTACATCAACGGTATACATAGAGCAAACAGAATTTTCTCCGCGAGCCTTGTCGACAAGAAACGCTCGAGCTGCCCCTGTTTCTGAAACCGTGGGCAAACACGAGGAAACCGTGTCAAGAGCACGATAACGAGAAGGGCAAACCAACGACGACGAGCAAACGATCGGTTAAACGACACCGTAGCTAATCCTCTTTCGTAAAATTCACGTGACATCTAGCCTACACACAGGCCAATTACGTTTCCCTATGATCACATCCGTAATTTTCCACGTAGATCCCTCTCGAACCCATCCACTCTCGATCGTTTCACGTTAATTACCTCGGCGTTCACGTTTAATCGCGAGGCAAGAGAGTCTTCTTACGGTCGTTGTACAGCGAGCACGTTGAATAGAACCGTAAATTCGAGACTCTTCTACTTTTTTTTCTTCCTCCTCTTTTCGTTATCTAGCAAAAGGCTATTACGCAACTCGTGTTGTCACCGCGGGCAAAGAACCAGGATGTCGAGCACAGCTGTAACGATGTCGTCGTCGTGAAAATTCTGCTGCTTTTGTCGTTTTTTAATCGGACAGGAAAATGTGAGAATATACGCGAGGAGTAATTACAGGAGGCAGCGGGAAAATGACAGCCTGAAACGAGAACGTATCAAATTTCTGTAACACTGTTGCATAAACAGTTACGACCAGACTGTGTATATACATATATAACGTATATAACGTATATACATATAAAAGTGAATTTTTCGATACGAAACGAGCGTGTTTTTGAAAGTCCGCTCACGCTACGAGCATTAGCGGGAATGATGTATAACTTCCGTCAGGTGAAGAGCTGGTCTAACGTGTGAAAGTAACTATTAACCTTATAATGTTACAACTATACTCGTATTAACCTTTTACTGTGGTATTTATTAAGTTAACACTTTTACGCGGACGGTTTTCATACCTCGTCAATCCCATGTACCCGAGACTTTCAGAGAAATTCTGTACGGCGCAGGGGATAGTTAACATGTTCGGTGTTGAGTGTACGTTGTGTTATCGGTGGTACAGTATATTCTCCACAAGTGTCAGACCGCAAGGAAGCTAAACCTGACACTCGTAGAGTCAGGGACTACGTTTTCGAGCCTCGCGCCCGCCTTGGTAGTTTGCCGAACGTAGACAAGGACAGCGAATAAAAGATAAGGATGAAACGTGAGTCGAGGCAACCAAGCAATTTAAATATCAACTTTTTTTTATCCCGAAATTTTTCTTAACATATTGATGAGTTTTTCTGATGAAAATGAACGACATTTACTTATTAACACGTTCACTATCACGCTAGATTTACAGGTTGCTGTCAGGCGGCCACAAGAAAATACATTTTAAGCATATACATTAAGCAGCTCATATTTGAGCTGGCAATACACAACACAACTAAGTATTAAACCAAATCATCGGAAAAATTTTCAATATTATTATTGAAGTAAACTTTCGCAGAACGAGAGTGAAAAATTGAAAGAATCAAAAGAAAAAACGCGAATTCGTATCTTTTTCGATTCTAGAATATAAGAAAATTTGAATAATATACGCGACGAGAATTGGGCACAAGCATAAGTTAAACGCGTAAAAATATTCAATAATAAACGAACTAGGGATGAAGCTATTATTTCAATACGCGATGTACTGACTCTAGTGTTTACTAAAATTCAAAAATTCTCGCATAAATTCCGAAAATAGATTATTAATTACGGTAAACTACTAGACGGTTTAATTTAGGGTGGGCATAGCGCACTCGTTCCAAATCAGGTCACAATATACAATAATAAATCAACTAACTACTTAACATGCAATTCATGCAAATTCGTTGGATGGTAAATTATTAGTAAACAAAATAGCAAGTCATAAAATAAATTCAATATCAGAGAAAATATATGAAAAATACTGAAAGAAAAATTTCAAATTAATTTCAAATATTGATGGTTATACTGTAACGAAAAAGCAACCTCTCAAAGTCATTTCAATATCCTATTCGACAAGTCTGAAGAACAACGATGACTAAAATTCAAATGTTTATTTCCCTAAACCTTCAAAATAATTTCGAAATATTTTATTCGAAGCGGAGTATTCCAAGTCAGTATCGATAATTGAAGAAATTATTTGATTGTATTTAAAAGAACCGAAAGCAGAATATTTAAAGTCTGATATTAAATGTCTAGCAAGTACCAGTAATTGGTAAAATGATTTATATTTGTTTTAAAAGCTGGTAGTGTATTATTTTTGTTTTAATTGTGCTGGGATTTGTTGGTTTGTTAAGGGAGGATAATAGCGAATAACGTGTGAAATTTGAAAATGAGAGTAAATAGGAACGATTGGATAACGAAATTGGGAGAGTTAGAGAGAATGTGTGAACAGACGAGAAGAAGAGAGGTAAATGATCCAACATGAGAATGTAAGTGTATATTTTTCGGTAATTACTTTATAATTGCTTTATAATTACTTTATAATTACCGATTAGTGGAGAATATTGTTTACATGCAATGGAAGTTTACTGGTGATGTTTATAATTTCGAAAATTCAGGTAGAATTGTAAATATACTGTATCGTAATTCGAATTTAAGTAAATTAGGTTGAACTGCAGTACACAGACGTTACTTTAGCTTGAAATAAATTCGAAACATAGAATTCACAGAGAAAACACTGCGAAACAGCAAAACGTAAACGTTACAATTGTTATAACATGTAAGCAAAAATTTCAGAATTAATTATACGAGTATTTCTCATAAGATTACCGTTACAAGAATATTTCACGTTTATTAATAATTTTATAAGAATTAGGAATATTAATTCACTTTGTTAAAATGCAAAAACTAATAATTTTACAGCAAGTGTTAAGAATTAGGAGCAGCATTCGTTACAAGTTCCACAAGGATACTGAAAGAAAAATTTCAAATTAATTTCAATTGCTATTACGAAAAAGCAACCTCTCAAAGTAATTTCAATATCCTATTCGACAAGTCTGAAGAACAACGATGACTAAAATTCAAATGTTTATTTCCCTAAACCTTCAAAATAATTTCGAAATATTTTATTCGAAGCGGAGTATTCCAAGTCAGTATCGATAATTGAAGAAATTATTTGATTGTATTTAAAAGAACCGAAAGGAGAATATTTAAAGTCTGATATTAAATGTCTAGCAAGTACCAGTAATTGGTAAAATGATTTATATTTGTTTTAAAAGGAAAATTTCTAATAGGTATTAGTTAAAATGAATTGTTATTCAGTCTATTGTATTGAAATTCTAATTGATTCTAATGTATACAAGTGTTACAAGAAGGCTGAGTGTGTACAGGGTGGACACTGACTCTAGTATTTACTAAAATTCAAAAATTCTCGTATAAATTCCGAAAATAGATTATTAATTACGGTAAACTACTGAGACGGTTTAATTAAGGGTGGGCATGGTGCTGCTTTAGTTTGAAATGATTTATAAACACATAATTAACAGAGGAAAAACCGTGAAACGGCAAAACGTCTACATTCTAATTGTTATAACATGTAAACAGAACTTTAAATTTAGTGTAAACAGAAAAAATATATAATACAATTTATTTCACGGTATTGCAACAAATAAACGTTGAATCAATATTTAATTCGTATAAAAACAATTATTTAACGTAATAATTTTACCTTCACTATGGCTATTTTTAATCTACGACCACAGGTCAACCTGATTTCTAATCCTTACGAACTTTAAATTCAGTCTAAACTGAGAAAATATATAATACAATTTATTTCACGGTATTGCAACAAACAAACGTTGAATAGATTCTTAATTCGTATAGAAACATTTATTTAAAATAATAATTTCACCTTCACTATGGCTATTTTAAATTTACGACCAACTTTTCTGCGATTTTTCAATTGCATTACGCATTATTGCAATATTTTCTATCGTTACATTTAATTCTAATTGTTTAGCAGCTTTTCTGCTGCTATCGACCCTACATTTTACTGACACTTGTCGAATCGACCCTACATTTTACTGACACTTGTGGAATCGACCTTACATTTTTTCTTTTTTTACGTGGAGGTAGGCCAACTCTATGTGATAAACAATTGGCAACCAAACGGTGGTTCGCTAAAGCGATATATTATGAAATGAAATTAATTACTCAATAAGTTTTAACGTTAGATTGTTTCCTCGATATAGCCATGGTGGTCATCGGTGACTGGAGTGCCTCAAATGTTTAGAATAATTAAAATAAAATAAATGCTTTACGTGGAGGTAGGCCGACCCTGCATTTTACTAACACTTGTCGAATCGACCCTACATTTTACTGACACTTGTGGAATCGACCCTACATTTCTTTTTCCTTTCCGTAGAGGTAGGCCGACTCTGCATTTTACTACCACTTGTCGAATCGACCCTACATTTTACTGACAGTTGTGGAATCCTCAAATGTTTAGAATAATTAAAATAAAATAAATATCGTCAACTAAAAATTTTGAACGTCATAGCTAACTAGACATTATTTTATATTGAAAAAAAAAATTATAAAGCAGAATACATATAATCTTATGCTTAAAATAATTAAAATTTTGTTGTGGCCGCTTGAGAGCAACCCGTAAATCTAGCGTGACAGTGAACGTGTTAATAAGTAAATGTTGTTCAAATTATATCGTGTTTGATATCATTTTCATGAGAAAAATCTCACCAACATGTTAAAAAAAATTCCAGATGAAAAAAAGTAAAATTAAAGAAATTATGTTTTTCCGACTGGTGTAGCGATACACGCTTGACTGACTGCGAACGAGATAACATGGGCGCAGCAATGACGCAGACCTAGGCGTAGGACCATCTATACTGTCACTTGTAGAATCCAAACTTACCGACTCTTGTAGAGAATTTACTGTATATGATGGTTTAGAAATTGTAAAAGTCCAACATCAAAAATCCTTACCGCCAAGCTGGGGTTCAAGCATGGTCGGGCGTCCTTGCTCATTCTCCGGCTTGTTCTTCGGTTGGTAGTTTCGATGGAAAGTAGAAACCTGGTCTGATAGGGGTATAAGCTAATAAGCTGAGGCACCCTGAGTCCTAAGTACGACCCGCACTAGTTGTATATGATGGTTTTTCAAAATGGGAATTTTATTGGCTGAAATAAAGTGCGCTTGAAGGTAATAAGGATGTGACTCGAAATTCATATATTTTTCATAAATTCCTAAGTTTGACTCCTTCTTTGGAATTTGTTAAAACTGAAGTTCGATGTTAACTATGATCACCACTGGTACCACAATTATTGAATTATTAATATAGCGAATGTTTACGCTACAGAATCCATTATTTCGTTAGAAAAAAGTGTATGGATAACTTGGTTACCATTTTTCACTCTCCATAGGCAATCTGGGTCATTAAGGACCCAAGTAAAAATTTCACTCGAAACAAATTTTTATTTCCATTGAGAAAACTTAACACTTGACTTAAAAAACAATTGTACAATACAGTAGAGACTTCGACAAGTGTCCCAGAATTGTTTCCGAATCTTCTAAAGCTCAGGACAGTAAAAAGGCTAGACTTGAACATAATAAAAGACTCAGCTCGTCTACAAAGAGTTAATTAATCGAGCATCCCTAACCAGACTCTCAGATCTCGCAAATTCCAATCGAGAGGATGAACTTTCCTGCTGGAAACCCACACGGCGACGAGTAACAGAAATCGAGCCTGCTTCGCGGCATAATGGCCCGACCTAAATCCCATTGTCGACGATGCTCGAGCAGTTCGCTTCTTTTCGGCCGATGGGGACGAGTTAAAAGATAGCGACACACAATGTAACACGACGCCGCGGCCTAGAGTACAAGAGGGAACGCAGAAGAAAACACTTGTTCGCCATTGTTCACCGATGGCACCTCGCTGAGGTAAGATCACCTACGGCCTCCCTACTTTTCTTCCGCCTATACATAACCTCCGAGCAACCAGATTCCCCGTCGAACATCCGCGAAGGTCGTTTTAACCCTTTCGCTACGGCACATTTTCACGCGTAACGTAAATTTTTAACCACGGCGGGTAAAAATTTGTTATTTTGGCCGTATCGTTTGAAAATTCGGTTTGTTAACCCTGTACAGTCGGGACATCGTTTTTGGGACGCAAAACTCGATGTGGAGTCTACGGAACTCCTGAACTTCCAGTTAGTTTATACGTAAATGTAGAACACTTCTGACAACTTTTCTTAGTGATTTACCTTTACTACATGTAAGGCGCTGTGCGACGCGCCTAGGCAACGACCGCGGGACCCGAGCCGCAGGGGGCCCTAGACAAGGAGCAGCGCAGCCTGCACCCCCACCCCACAGCTTGCAGGGCCCTAACGGCCGAAGAAACATACAAACCTAGCGTTATCGTACCTGGCCATCGACGAGCGAACCAACGTCATTTTAATATCTGCCGTTTTAAGCCCCTTGTAACTATTTACTCTTACATACACATTTTCCTAACGAACATTATAGAATAGAGCGGTTGGTTGTATTAATTTCATTTGAATATAGTAATGTTCAGTTCTAGATAGAATGGAAGAAAACAGAAAAGATAGACTCCGCCTCGACAGTAGAGGGTTAAAATAAGGAGGAAGTGCGTAAAGGATAAAATTAAGATTGTAGTGTATCAGAAGGCTGCAACAGTATAGTGTGAGTAAATTTTCGAAACGCCTATTGGCGCCAATAGTAATGAAAGGGTTAAAGCTTCGCCTTGTATATGCAAGTCACGTGTGTTCCGTTGTCTAAGTGAAACGAGCGCGATTATGCTCGTGGAGGATTTTGTCGTCGTTGTAGAAATAGGCGACAGACTAGACGAAGGAAAAAAGAAGAGAGAGAGAGAGAGTGGTAGAACTGGCCTTTTCGAGAGGAACAACAACGACCCCGGATGGAATCTCTTTCGTTCGCGTGCCCCTTTGTACTCGGCGGCTATTGTTTTCCCGACGGCCGACAGCCATTGAAAAAATGCGAAGATTATAAATCTTAAGTGGCAGTGTCGCCTCTGTCGCAGAAAGGTGACGCCTGTGTTTTTTATATTTTCTTTCTTTTTCACACGTCGACGAGGTGTTTCGAAACAGCTACCTGACCGCGCGAACCTATATTTCATCTCGAAAGTGCGTAGATCATTGGGAATGCAAATTCAAAATATCGAGAAAAAGAAACTGAGGTATTTAAATTCGGACAATCGAAATCAATCTATTCAAATTTTGGCTGAACTTAAATTTTACAATTTCGATATTTAAATTTGAGTAGTTTGATTTCAATAGTCTCAGTTTCTTTACTTCAACATTTCAAATTTCCGAAGAATCTTTAATAATTCTACTTAGTCTCCAATGATCTACACACTTTTGAGATGTTTTGAAAGACCCGTGCGCCGCGGCGCTAAGAATAGTTGTGACTACACTCTCACCGTTGCATCGACTCGAAACGTGTGAAACGTCCGCTGGACAAGTGGTATCGGCAAATAATTCTGTAACGTTTCCCTGTGCATATATACCGTGTGTTCGTAGCTTATTTACCGTTTGGTTATCTGTATACGTTGCGTTTAGTGGCGTATTAAACGCGACAATGATAAAAGCAGAACTGGTTCGGGTTACATACCCTGCTTTTCGAAACGTGCACTTAAAAAGCTAATTATAGAGCTGTAATTCTCGCCGCGTTAATTCTCGTAATTCTCGCCGCGTATCATTTTAACCTGCGATATCAAATTTTTCTCAGAGTAAACTTTGCAGAAAGATCGACCTATTTCTCTTTGCCATTTGATAGAAAAAATATGTCTCAGCGGACCGTGATACTTCCATTCAACAAAATTTTAATGGTATTTGGAGGTTAGGTTTAAACCCCCATTTTGTATCAGATCGCGTAATGTCGGACGAAATCATCTTAATTGGCGCTTAATTTGAATTCTTAGATTCCCCAAAAATTATGTGAACTTTAAGTCAACACAAAAGGACTCAGAACTAATCAATACTCAACTAACCACTTGAACGACTAAAACTTTGAAATTATCCTACGTAACATTAAACTGCGGATTTTTACGCAAATTCGTATTTTCGAGAATACAGCAAATAAAGTAGAACTTTGGTACAAAATTATTTTTCCTACATATTACAAGAACCACTATAATTTTTCACATTAGCTGCATCCTGTGCAATTTTGCACCTTTCAATTTCCCATAAACGCACCAAAATCCGCATTCTAACAACAATTCTTTAACTTTGCAATTTCGACCGGTGCTTTTTCCTGAAATTTTCATCCAACCGTTACCTACGAATCACCCCGTACGTACGAGCGACCAGAAATACCCCGATGTTTCCAACGACAATGATCGCTTACGTGTCTCTGCCGTTAGAAAAACGCTTCCGCCGCGGCGGTCTAATTTATTCGTTATCTGGCGCGAACGTGGCCGCGGATCGATCGCCTCTACGCGCAATAGAGACAACGATAACCTGTATATAAAAACGTGGACCAAACGAATTCCAGGCAATAAGCCGGATAATTTAAGACCGGAACTTTTTTCGACCGGTTTTTCTCCGACCGTTCGTTCGATCGGCTTCGCGCCGCGCCAGAGTGATTCGTTCGTTTTCGAGGGAATTGACACCTCTCGGCTACGTTCGTTGCACCGATACCACACTCCGGCTACGAAAGTTTCCCCGGCGGAACGTTAAAGTATGACAGAAGTAATTGAACGCGACGTCTCGCGATTTATACGCCGCAGAGCTTGCTCAATAATCGTTCCCGCCAAGAATGGAGTCGTTTGCGTAAATATCGACGGCGTTCCACAGCTCGAAACTGGCCAATTAGCTGTTCGAATCGCGGCGGCGACGCGTCCTTTACTTCATTTTCTCTCTCTCTCTTTCTGTCGCGTGATTTCGTCACAGCTCGATAAAACCCGCTAATTGGCGTTAATAGTAAATTCGAGCCTAAAATGAAAACCAGTTCCTTCGCCGATGAGCTACCCGTTATATACAACAGAGTTCCTTCTCTCGAATGGGATTTTCAAGGGAGCGAAGATGAGAATTAAACATGATCTTCGAACTGAACTGGATGTAAGAGAAGTATTAATTGTACACGTGTGTGTATGTGCGTGTTGGTGTAATAAAGAGGAGAAAAAAGGGGGACAAAGTTGGCCGCGAAGTGTCGAAGAACAACTGTACACGGGTATTTTTCGCTTAACCGTTCGAACGACCGTGCTTTTTATCAGGATAACTCGTTACGTACAAGCGGTACATGATGCTGCGAGTTCCTTTGAAGTTTACAGGCTGCGTTTGCTGAGATTCGTTTGTGTACGCTCGTTGGACACGTAAAAAGTGGCGATTTGAGAATGATGGATGTAGGATGGTACGATAAAGCTCTGATATCTAGGTTAATTCGAGAGTAAAGACAGATGGTGGACTGTTTAAATGTTGTTGCGCGAGGTAGAATCTATGGTTTTTGTTTGACGGGAAGTTACGAAAGTGTGACAAAAGCTTTGTACGAATATCCGTGATACCAGTCGAAGGTTCATCGCTGAGGTCGCGGACCTTAACGGTCACCGGCCTTTTTGGGAACGATACTTCTTACTGCGTATCGCTGTTTAGTCGCCACTTGGACCTTCCTTGTTTTCCCACTTGTTTCGATTTATTTTCTGTATATTTTTCTTCTTATTTCATCTCGAATATTTGAAGGATTTTCACTGCCAGAAAGACGATTTTTCATTTTGTTAGACCGACAAATTTGATTCTATAACATTTTAAAAATGGTACTTTTCTCAGAGAAACGCGTTGGAAAGTTTATAAAATACTTTTCCATAGACAGAAAGAGAACGCGAGCAAATTGATTTTCCAACTTTCACAGACCGCGAAATTCAAACACACGAAATTTAAAAAACCCCAAAATAGGTAAAACTCAAACAGCAAACGCGTTGGAAAGTTTATAAAATACTTTTCCATAGACCGAAGGAGAACGCGAGAAAATTGATTTTCCAACTTTCACAGACCGCGAAATTCAAACACACGAAATTTAAAAAACCCCAAAATAGCTAAAACTCAAACAGCAAACGCGTTGGAAAGTTTATAAAATAGTTTTCTATGGACCGAAAGAGAACGCGAGAAAATTGATTTTCCAACTTTCACAGACCGCGAAATTCAAACACACGAAATTTAAAAAACTCAAATAGCAAACGCGTTCAAAATTTATAAAACACTATAAAATACTTTCAATTTTCCCGTTTACTCTCGTACACTTTCCACACGCTTTCCACGAAGGCAGCGCGCGAGAAAATCGATTCCATCCCGTTCTCGTTCATCAGGACACGAATCCTTCATCCTCGCGGAATAATTACGGCGTTGCGAATTGCAGAGAGGATTCCCGGTCGCCACTCGACTTTCTTCTTGCGGGCGAAATTGTTGTGACATTCAAGCGGCGGCGGCGGCCCGATATTAATTTTAAACGGCAATCCGCGCTTCGCCCATAAATGGACCGTCGTGATTCAGCCGGTCTGGTTTCGCCCGACGTGGAGAACTTGACCTGCTCGTCTTCCCGTCACAACTTCTCTCCCTCAGACTTGCCCGCCGGACTTTCTCGCCGGAGCGATCGAGCCTAAGTTTTTTGCCCGTTCTCCCTCGTCGCTGTCCTCGAAAATTAACGAAAGCGTGGAAATCGTTACAACGATCGGGCTAATGATCGCCTGCCACGGACGTCATTATTGTTGCACGCCGCTCGTCGATCCATCCTTTCGAATATATTCGCTCGAAAACCCACGGAGAATACCGTCGATCGTTTAATCCCGGGTCACTACTCGTGGTTAACGAATCGAGACATATTTTTTTTTTGGGGGGGGAATATCCAAGGAAAGTTAATTATCATCATTTTTTTGTGTGTTTGATATTTGGTGGTGCGACGAATACCGGAGTTTATAGTTACTGATGAATTTCACTCTGTGTGCCTTGTAATTTATATTGCATTATTTGAAAGTTCCAACAATGGCGAAATTAAAGTGTCACCAAAAGGAGACACCGAGGACCAAAGAGTAATCTTGAATTTTATCGTTGAATTTGCAGTAGAAATCATGTTAACAAGTAGCAACAATTTTTTATTCTTCGTTCCTCGATAACATTCAGTCTCTCTGATTGCAAAATCAGCCAATTAATAGGCAAGATTAAGATCCACGAATACACACTCTACGAAACTAAAAACTAGCAGTAAAAAATTAAAAAAACAAAGTAACTTTTTCCGTGTTCATTTTAATTTCATAACAGCCAGCTACTTCGTCAACCATAACCTGAAAATCAGAATCACTATCACTCTAATCTCTCGTGTACCGTACAATCTCTCTTCTCACAAAATCAACATCCTATCCGGGACTCATTAATTCCTGCACACACATAACCACCGACACTCTTGCTCAGATTATTCGGTGGAACTGTTACATCCACCTCTGCCGTACATTACGTAAAACGTCCGTCTGTTCCGTAAAAACACGTGTTCGCAGCTAATCCTGAAAAATCGCGACGTCGGAATGCAGCCTTTGATTTATACACTTTATCGCGACTAACGGTGGTCGGTGCATCCACCGGTCACATTATTACGAACAATTAATTATCCGTTTAGCAGAGAGAGGGAGAGAGAGAGAGAGAGAGAAGTGTTCGGTTCCTTTTACGAAAAAACACCATCGTCGTCGTCGAGGATTTGCATACGAGCCACGAGGTTTCGTTTCCTCTCTCCAGAATGGAACGAGTTGCGAACGAGCTTCCAAGTTCCTTTCGTGCACGCTAATGTTCATTTATGAGGAACTGACTTTATGAAAATTTCGTCCTATTTCGTGGAGACTTCAGAATTTATGAATAATAAATTATCCACTCTTCACTGATACCACGTTCATGCGCAACTTTTTTTGTCCCGCAAAATTGTTTAGAATTCGAGGAGAACGAGAACCTCTTTAAAAGCTGAACTCGGTATTTCGAATTTTTCGCCTGCTTCCAAATATATACCTACTCGTGGAAAAAAGAACAATAAACTTGAAGCTCGTTCCAGAAATCCTAACTTTGCACCGTTAAAAGTTCCTCTAACTCGACGATGTATGAAGAGGAACGTAAAATACGAATATACAGGGTGTTCCAATCGTACACCTAATATTTTCGAAGGAGAAACACCATCAAAGGATCGTTTCTTTCCAATTTTTTCAAGATCCTCAATATTTTCATACATAAAATGATATATTCCTTTCTGTTACGTATCACAGCAAATGTGTATTCCTTAGAAATCATTCGAACCGTGTTTCAAAAATTTCCAACATCCTCGAAAACAAAGTAGCCATTCTAGGTTATGTACGTCTTACACTGAAACGCTGTACACACCAAATCTCATATCAAGAATTCAGTTCACTTCTCGATAACACAACCCACAAACTTCACGTGAAACAATTCCGAAAGCTCCACCGAAACAGCAAGTATAATTAATAGACCAGCAGTTCGCCATCTCCGAACCTCCAAGTGTGCCGCAAACATGGCGGTCGCATCCATCATTCCCTATCTTCTCCCTCGAACATCGCCAAATTCGCGAAATTTCTACCGAACGTTGCACATTTATCCCCCCCGTCGAAGATGGAACGATTTTTCGAATCCTCGTCGTTCCATCGGAATTCGATCGATCCCAACCGGTGGGGGAAATTCGCGACGGCGTTCACCTATATGGAGAACACGTGAAAAAGGCAAGAAAGGAGCGCGTGGAAGCTCGTTGGAGCGTGGAGACACGAGCCTGGGGCCAAGTCAACGCACTCCGATCAAATAAACGCAACGTGCCCGATCCTATGTGTACACGCACACACGGTGTGTGTATCAAACAATCGGCCGTTGCGTAAGATCGATCGATTCAAGAACTCGCGTCTAATACGCTCGCTTACGTTGACAAGTTATTGTGAAATCCTTCCGCGGCGTTCGCACAAGGCTGCCTTTCCACTCGCCACACGCTCCTTTTCATTGTTAATTGATCGCCTTCTCCTTCTTTCAACGCCACGCTTCTTCTTGTCGCTTCTCCCGCGCGCGAGCCGCTCTCGGCCCGCTTGACGTTTGACAAATGCTCGTCGAACGTGCTGATAATTGTAATGGAGGAGAGAGAGAGAGAGAGAGAGAGATTTTCATCGTGGCTGAAAGGAACGTGAAAGTTTTTTCGAACCGGAGGATGTCTTGTTTGATTTTTAGAACGAGGTTATCGGTTATCAGACGAGTTACTTGTCTCTTTTGTTTCTCTGTGGAGATTTGAAGAAGTTTCTTTTCTCGTCCGACGACGGTTGTTTAAAGGGGAGAATTGCGAAGGAGCAGGTATTTCAAGAAAACTACATTAGCACACCGGAACAGCTTTTGCCGTTTGCAAGGAGCTCCGATGACGGTCCATTTACCTCGATTTAATTAAGGAAACTTGCAAACGAGTCGCCAACGTGCGCGTTTTCATTTTCGCGGAAACGGTAGGTATCCATCGTTGGAGAGGTTTAGTTGGGTGAAATTAGTAGGTCGAGGAATATTTCTTTAGCTAGTCTCTTAACGAAGTACGATGATTTTTAAACAGTGTTTAACAAAGAAAGACCGTGGAGCACGTGCCGTGGGTAAAAAGTGAAACACTTGAGTTAATAGAAGAAGTTGTTGCGAAGTTTGTAAAAAGATACGAAACAAATTTAAGTTCACGCTTCGTGGAACAGACATTGTGTTCGAGAAGGTTCTATAAGGAAATTCGAAGAGAGGAAGGCGACAGACAGTTGAACGAAGGGGATTTAAACAGAGAGTAACAGATGCAACGGAGACCCTGGTTCTCTAAGCTCGATCGTTCGACCTCTCTGCATAAGTCGGTGATAAGTGGCCGGCTGTATCAAGATAGAAAGCAATCTGGCCACGAGCGTCGCCGACTTGTCCCAGATGAAACGAGAAAAAATGTCCTATTAGGAAAGCACAGGAGGCTGCTGCAGCTGAAATGCGCGGCGGTTTGCGCAAGAGGCTGCGGGTTAAGTTAACAGAGGCAACGGTATCTCGTTTGACCCCGTAACAACGCCGGCCACTTTACGTATCCATGCATTAGGAGCGCGTTTGAAGATTCCATCGATGCCACTGGAACGCAAATGCCCGAGGAATGACGACGGGCGATCGGGTAGGGGTGACACGTATTCGAGAGATCGTGCAGGCGTTCACCCGGCGTGTATAGTCTCGCGGTTAGACACTGTACAACTAGGGGAACGTGTGAATTAAGAGGCGAAACGAAATCGAAAATTGAAGGTGAGTTTGTATTGGAAATGTTAGAGGTTTGGACATTTAGGAGGTTGGACTTCTGGAGCTTGAAATTCTAAGATTTTTAGACTCTGGGATTCCTAGGGGCCTTGGGCGCCTGGACTCTAGGATACTGGGATTAACGGACTCCCAGATTCTAGGATCCATGGACCCTTGGACTCCTGGACTCTGATCCCTAGATTTCTGGGTGCTGATATCCTTGAGCGCCTGGACTCTAGGATCCCTGGACACTTGGATTCTCAGATTCTAGGATCCATGAACCCTTGGACTCTCAGATTCTAGAATCCATGGATCCTTGGACTCCTGGACCATGTGATCCCCAGATTTCTGGACGCTGAGGTCCTTGAGCGCCTGGATTCTAGGATTTTGGGATCATTGGACTCCCAGATTCTAGGATCCATGGACCCTTGGACTCCTGGACTCTGACCCCTAGATTTCTGGGCGCTGATATCCTTGAGCGCCTGGATTCTAGGATCCCTGGACACTTGGATTCTCAGATTCTAGGATCCATGAACCCTTGGACTCTCAGATTCTAGGATCCATGGACCTTTGGACTCCTGGACCATGTGATCCCTAGATTTCTGGACGCTGAGGTCCTTGAGCGCCTGGATTCTAGGATCTTGGGATCATTGGACTCTCAGACTCTGGGGATCCGTGGACTCTCAGACTCTGGGGATCCATGAACTCCCAGACTCTGAGGATCCATGGACCCCTTGACTCCTGGACTCTAGAATCTTTAGATTCCTCTCCAGAATCTTTGTACCCTTACTCCCTTGGAGTTTTCAGCTGTGATTCCTTAGATCCATCGACTCTTAAACCCGTGGACCTTGCTTTCTTTGTTCCTCTAGAAACATAACCCGAGGAAACGTGAAATAATTGATAAATCACGGAGGCACAATACTCGAGCGAAGCTTGTACGCGAAAGGAACACCGGCTCCAACACCCGGTGATTAATGTCACGATCGGCAAAAATCGAGGAAGTAACGCACTGCATCCCGATGATTCCGAAACGAGCATATAAATTACCATTTTCAACATCGTGAGCTTGCACGCTACTTTAATTATCGACGAAAGTGCGTGTGGAAGGGAACGGCTTCCTTAACCAGCTCGTAATACGCGGCTTCGCACGCCCTACAGCCCTCGTCCAAGGCTAACTGGAATATTTACATAATTATTATAATAGTCCTGCACACGTTTAATAAGCGATCTATCGCTAGGGGAAAAAAACAGAAGGAGAAGGGAAGGGAAGAGGGTTTCTCCTTAGCCAGGGAAACGAGGATGAAATCACTTTCGCACTTCGAGAGGGACGATATCGCGGGACGTTTAACGAAACCGAGAAGAAGTTACGAGGCTCTCGCTCTAGGCGGGGGTATTAAAATAATTAAACGAGAGACCAACGAGACCAGCTGGATCTCGACAAGTTACTAACGAACACCATCATAGTGTAATTCACGTTTGAAAAAATGGAAAAAAACCTAACATAGAATGTGTATTTACTGCTGCCTGATATAACGACCAGATATCGTCGAAGATGTTCTCATCGTCTAATAATTAACAGAGTAGAGATTTTCATTAAAAACCCGACGAAACAGGCGAACACGAACGTTGATTTTCAATTAACACTATCAGGTTGAAATAATCGTTCTCCGATATCTCCAATACTATGTTGCTTTTCATTCGTTATTACAATTCTCCCTTTTGTTTCTCCATCTCTACTACAGCGTAGCAGGAAAAAGAGGATGTTCGAGAGGAGCCTGAAGGCACGAGGATGGGTACATCGTCCCACCGTGTTTTGCACACCCATAACAGCCGCTACGCGTTCCCACCGTTTATGCTAATTTTTGCCACGGAGCTCTGGCCGTTTCGAGACGGAATAAGGCCACGGTGTGCGTTGCACTCGTATGAAGTTGCACCAGTCCAGCCGAACGAATACGATTTTCCAGCGTTTGCAGGCGTGTTACACGACGTCTCGCCGGTAGAATTTCCCCGTGAATAGACGCCAAGGGAGGAGGAGATCTCGTAAAAGGGTCTCCGGCGAAATTACGCGACGTTTCGTGCTGTTTCGAACACACGGCTGTTTTCACGTCTCCCGGAGTGGCGTACCAGACGACAATCACCTTTGTGAAAACGAGCATGGTGCAAAAACAGCGATCCCGGTGGTTTCTACTGGTTTGACGTAAGATCACGTACAGCGGAGGCGAGAGAGCCGCAATTAAATGGCGAACGAAACGAGCGCGGGTGTACAGATATGGCGTGGTAGAGACAGGGGAAACTGTGTGAAATCGCGATCGCGGGAATTTAAATCGATACGCATCAGCCGGAGAGCGTGTATGTTTTCTAGGCGTTCTCGATTCTCCTCTCGTTTAAATTCACTAGGTGTGTATGCTTTAGGAATGATTTCAGATGGTAAATACGAAGAGAGAGAGAGAGAGAGAGAGAAGAATTAGGTAAAGAAAAGTTGTCTCTTCGTGTACGTTCGAATGTAAGTGAAAATTGTCCGTTTCTAACTGAGATTATAACGTGGTTAATGAAATTTAGATATCCGAAAGGATAACAGACACGCTGTTGGAGTAATAAAAAAGATGATTTAGTTTTAATATGGGGAACAGTGGAACACCGCGCCCCATTTCTCACACGTTTCTCGAACAATGTTTTAATTACGGATGGTTAATGTATGATTCGCCGACGTGGATGTATCGCAACAGATTCCTCAAATATTTGAAAGCGGCGTTGAACGGGAGCATTTTTTCCCCCACGTCGAGGCTTCGCCGATTAATGGGGCTCGGTTGTTTGTTCAGCTGCCAGCCGCGTCGCTTCCCGAATTTTTCAACGGCAAACAAAACGATCCGCGTTCACCGATATCGTAAGGCGAGGAAAATTTATTGACGTTGGGATTGTTTAGAGAATCCGTGGAAAGGTTGGTGTAAAAGAACCCTAGGAACAAAAACAGGGCATGTGAAGATGAATTATAATTGCGATACTTTCTCGAATGATTATTATTCTTCGTCGTGCGTGAATCAGATGCGTGCCGAAAAATTCACGACGATGAGTTAAGATAGGTTGTTGGTGAAATATGAGTTCATTGAGAGATTGAAAAGTGGGAGATCTCGAGGGTTCAGGATCTCGGTGTTTGAGGATCCAAATGTCTGGGGAACTGAGAGTCCAAAATGCTAGGAATTCAAGGATCCTGGAGTCCAAGATTTTAGGAATCCTAAAATTTAGGGAGCTAAGGATCCTACAGTCCAATGATTCCAAGAATCTTAGGGTCCAAGGTTCTGAGAGTCCAAAACGCCAAGGATTCAATGATCCAGGAGTCCAAGATTTTAAGAATCCTAGAGTCTAAGGATCCAAGGAAACTAGAGTCCAATGATTCCAAGAATCTTAGGGTCCAAGGTTCTGAGAGTCCAAAACGCCAAGGATTCAATGATCCAGGAGTCCAAGATTTTAAGAATCCTAGAGTCTAAGGATCCAAGGAAACTAGAGTCCAATGATTCCAAGAATCTTAGGGTCCAAGGTTCTGAGAGTCCAAAATGCCAAGGATTCAAGGATCCAGGAGTCCAAGATTTTAAGAATCCTAGAGTCTATGGAACCTAGACTTCAATGATTCCAAGAATCTTGCGGTCCAAGGATCTGAGCATTCAAAATGCTAAGGATTCAAGGATCCTGGAGTCCAAAATTTTTAAAAGTCCTGAAGCAAGGATCCAGGGATCCATAAATCCAGGAATCTAAAGAAAAAGCAAAAGCCTCAAATCCAGCACAAATATAGTACAAAATACTAAGCTCCGGTGTCCCACGAAACGATCGAACTTATTTTTAAGTCTTTACAAATCCATTTGATACGCGTACAAGTCGACTCGTATCGTTACAAATATGCGTTAAGCCGATCGGCAGCAGTACCGCGAAATCGTATCCACGTCGTTTTACCTCTGTAATTATCCTGAGCATCGTTTCCGGTTTACAATGCGTTACCATCCATCTACAGGCAGGAAGTCAGGCAGTTCACATACTAATCTCGGCGAATTAAAATGCACCACGCGCACACGCAGCTTCTTTTTTAGTGGCGCAATGCGACGCATTGAGTCACGCTCGCGTAGCAGTCGAACGGCAAAAAATACCTTGCGGTTTCTAGCGCGGCTCGTAGCATCTGCGCCTTCAACGTAAAAGCTGCACCATAACAAGAAAATCACCGTCGAAAAAATGATAAACAATTCCGAGATACGAGCTCCATTGATAAGTTCACAGAAATCCAACTTCACGAAACCAAACGTAGAAACGAACTTGTTAAATCAAATCTTTCTTAACGACTCCATAATTTTATGCTCCAAATTCTGACTCACGCACTAAGGAAAATTTGTTCCAAGTTGCAAAATTGTGATAAAAAAAAAATGTAAACCATGTCGTATACTACTTCCACTGTACCAAATCGAATCGTACTTGTAAAACTGTCGTTCATTGTGAATCACGACACCTCCATTGTCACTTCGACGCCACCCAAATACGACCGACGGACCGACAAGGCCATCCAAGTATCAACAAGTGTACTTAAGTCGTACATACTCTCGTCCAATTAACGAATAAATCGGAAAATTTGCTGAAATAATCAGCGGGACTCTGTCACTTTCATCGCGATACCACGGTACCGTTCCCAAGCAACGTGTCCACTAGAGGAATGTCCCCGTGTCGTTATCGGTGCCCCACCAAGTGCCTCGAAATGTATCCGTCGGGAACACGACAGGGCCGATTAAATCGCGAGTGGCCATGCCACGGGGAACAAGCTTCTCGACGTGGATAGGCGGGTCGGTGGACGATTCGCGGCCGGACACGGTCGCGGATTCGTGGCGGGCCAAAGCAGGAACACGCTGGGAAACAGGTTCTGCCGAGGGCAGAACCGTAGATCCCCGAGATGTCATTGAGAAGGCGAATGGTAAGCGTCCAAAAGACGCGCGCGCGTGTGTGAAGGAAGGGATTTCACTGTAAATGTCAAGCGACGTGCACGTAAAACGTCCCTACGATTTGAAGGAAAGTCGTTCAAGCGGAGGAATGCTCTCGAAGAGAGACAGAGAGAGAGAGATGTGAACGTCTCTGTACACCTTTTTCTCCCCGCGAATTTCACGGTGTCTCGCCGGGGCCGTTTTAAACCCCCGTGCAACCTGGTCTCTATAACACGACCACGAATATCCGACGACTCGTGAAATTGCACGCGACGCAGCGACGTTTTCGATCTTTACGCCCGATAACCGGGCAAAGCAAGTGCAACTGGGCCGATAAGCGGCTTGCTCGCGCAGCCACAGCCTCTGTGTGCGTACACATCGGGGCGAGAGAGTGCGAAAGTTATAAATTCCTACAGCCGCGATCATTTCGCCTTAGCGAAACAGAAGAGAGAGAGAGATTTCTCTCGTTCTCTCTTTTGTCTCTTACCCTTTCTCTCTTACTCTTTCACCGGTTCAACCTCTTTTTCCACGTCTGCCCCCTGCCACTCTGTCCTTCTCATTCCTCTCTTCATCCTTTCAATCCTTCTATCTATCCCCTTTCTTTCTCTCTTAGGCGAATGCCTTCGGCCAGACGCTAATGCCTTGAATGAAGTACGGTTACTCCGGCTTTAGTCTTTGGTATTTTATCAGTGACATTATTATTCCCGCGTCGGCGACGCTAGTTCGAATTTATAGACCAGGCAGAAATGTCTCGGTTGTTTCGCAATCGCCATATTTTCGCGTCCCTGGAGGAACCTCGTTTCATACGTCTCTCTCTCTCTTTCTCTTTCTCGTCCAGTCTCTGTTGCGTACACGTGCGTATATACGTAGCGTGCGGATTCTTGAAGGAGCGTGAGTATATTCGGAGAAGCAGATTCTCGAGGTGTTACGTCTGGAAATTTCGGGGGGGACAGCTTTGATTCAACGATGATCATCAAGCTGAACGTTGGGAGGGTTCCTTCGCCCCTGTCAACGATCGCTCCCCTCGACATCGTGGAAATCCCACCTACACGATCGAGGCTCTCATGGTTTAGCGGGTCTAACGGTTCGCGCCGTTGGAAACAGCTGTCGGCGTGCTTTTTATATTCCACTTTCCATCTCGACGGTCGAGGATCCTCCTCGAGACGCGTTTCCAGCTTCCGTACGAAAACGAATCTCGGGAATCGCGAATTGGGGACGGGACAATGTCCCGTAAATTCGATCAATGGGTCGTTCATTTTTTTTTCTTTGTTTATGAGATGGATGCTTTGTAGTTGATTTGTGAGCAGATGAATTCTGTCTTGTCAAGTTAAACTTTGCCAATTGAAAAAGTTCACAAAGGTAGACATTTGAGTGTGACTTGGAATCCAGCGAGAAAAGGACTTGACATATTTTTTTGTTTATGAGAAGGATGTTTTGTAGTTTCTATTGTTTATTTGTCAAGTAAAATGACACACTATGTCAATTCAAAAAGCTCGAGAGATAGGTATTTAACTGTGACTCAGGATCAAGCGAAAAATGAACCCAACAGTCCTTGATCCACTGCACGAAGCCAACGACATTGACGGCAGCCTTTCTAAGCTCCCCTAGTTTTTGTCTAATCCCGGCATGGAAGTTAAGAGATAAGCCTACTGGTTTGCATACAAGGAATGTTGAACGGAATACTTCCATTATCTCCAAGGAAATCCTACTCTATTTTCTTACCTACCACTACTATAATACTATAAAATTCCCCGCTAATATCTCCTCCAACTTCAAAGCTTTCTAATTAAACCAAATTGCCCAAAACGACCACTCTTATCGAACTCTCCTCCGACAATTTACCCAAACGTAACCGCGCGATCCAGCCAAAGCACCTAAAGAAAAAAAAGATCCCCCAACAATCGGTGCCAAAAACAATTCCCAAACGGGCATCGAGAAGAGTGTCCCTACGCAGCATTTTTCCAGCGGGTAAGCGTTGCACGGCCATCGACCAGAAGCGTTCTCTCCCTCATCTCGAAACGCATTGGTTTTTGCAGCCGGTCCGGTTCTCTCGGCGGCACCGACCTACCGGAACGCGTGGAACTCGCCCAGCATCCATCGAGGAGGAGTGCTGGAATATCGGCGAGACCCCGGTGTGTCGGTGTGCTGCGGAGAACTCACGACTCACGACTCGCGCGGACCGCCGGAATGAATCGAGAGAGGGGAGGGGAATCGTTCTTGAACGAGGGGTGGGCGAAAGGGAGGGGGGAGAGAGTCTGTGTGCCGCGAGGAGTGGGGAGAAGGTTTGGTTCACGAGAAACCGCGGAGGTAGGGTAGGGGAGTGACGAGGGGAAGCAGGGCCTGGTGTATACGCGGTACCAGTCTTACCCCCACCACCGCTCGGACCGTTTCGTGAGAGGGGAGTGCGTGGAACGGAGAGCAACGGCGGAGAGCAAGCGTAGAGGAGGCGTAGAGTGTGCGCTGGGTGGAAGTTTTCGGTGCCGTCGCCAGTGGCAGAGCCAGTTTCTCGTAGCATCGGCGAGCCGGCGGCGTCGAGGCGCCCCTTCAGTATGAAGCCGACGACCGTGCCAGCTGCAGCTGCTGCACCTGTCGCTCCGTCTAACGCGACAGCTACGCACCGATCATCATCCTCTCTGTGGACGCTTCTCTTGAGATCGGTACGCAGCATCTCGATAGCCACGAGGGGCGTTACTACATGGATACCGTGTTAAGGGCTCCGATTTCGTTCATCGAGAAGGACCTGAGAGAGATACGTTGACGTACGCGCACCTTGGATAAACCCCAAGTTCGTGGATCTATTCAGTGGAATAATAGAGAAAAGGTAGGAGAGGATCCGATTCCGTGATACACACCGAGAGAGAGAGACGCCACGCGTGGAGAGAGAGAGGATCGTCGGGAAACCTGTCCTCCATCTCTCTCTCTCTTCCTCCCTCTCACTGCCACCGTGTTCTCTCTCTCTTCTCTTCCTCTCCGTCTCTCCCTTTCGGCCGGTTCTTCCTGGACGTGATCGGTGATCGGCTTGTGTTCCTCCAGTGTTTCTTATTTCCTTACCCTCGCCGGGTAAGGTTGCTTCTTTCTTCGTCTTCGTTGTTCCTGCTGCTGCTGCTACCACTGGCTGCTGGGCTCCTCTTTTCGTCGCGTTCCTCCTCCCGACCGTCGCGAGGAGTTTACACGAAGGGACACACTGGTGATATACGTACACGTAACGGCGGTGAAGAAAGAGGAGACGCGTGCGGGACTCTCCGTATAATAAAAGTGAAAACTCGTTCCTCCGGTGTCGTGGTTCGTTCGGCTGCTGCTCCGGCTGCTGGCTGCGCACTCATCGCGAAGGAGAATTCAAGACAGGCCTGTTTCTCCCCATTTTCTGGCCCTGCCGTCCTGTCCCTGTCTCTGTCTCGTCGATCCTCCAACGTTTGGATATTTCGGAGTTACCGTACCTTCAAGAATTCCCTTGGATCGCCGGGACCACGTCTGGTATCGAACGCTGCTCCTCCAACGTTGGATCGAACTGGCAGCAGCGTGCATCAGTGGCGAGGTGAGTCCTTCGAACGATAAATTCCAGCACCCTGGCACGAGGGTCAAGAGCGGTCAGACCTCTCGCGCGTCGCGACGTGTGTAGACTGGTTTTCGAGTTCTAGGACTCTCTTTCTCTCTCTCTTCGTCCGCCTATGTACTCGTTACACCTATCTCTTTCTCACGCTTCATCTCTCCCCGTTGCTTTGTCTCTGCTCCTTTTTTCTCTCTCTGTCTCTCTGTCCATCGAACGTACCGGTGATAAATCTTCGCGATCTCGCTGACCGTTGACTGAGCAAATTACCACCGTGATCCTTCATCTTCCTATTATCGAGCAGACACTACGTCGACGAGGGGGATAATATCCCGACGGCGCGACCGTGGGACGACGGGGTAGCCGCGTCGTCGACGAGCCAGCTTTACGGTTCGGTTGAAAAGTGAACGCGCCACGCGATAACGTCGCCGAGGAAATTAGCGTGATCAAATTCAGGACCGACAATGGCCACGATCCTTCGATCACACAGCTCAATCGTTTCAGCAATCATCACCTCGCCGTGTTCACTAATTTTCTCGATAATTCCAAGAGTTTCTGTGGAAATTGTGAAGTTTGGGTGGGTCACGATGTGTGGCTAGGTTTGAAAAGTAATTTCTACGAATTTGCTGGGTGATATTGGCAGAGGAAAATGATAAAAACGTGTCGGTCGTTGTACCGATCGTAATAAATCATTCTAACCGCATTACGGAGCAAGGAAAATTGCCGGCGTGATCTTTCATCTTCCCATTATCGTTCGAGTAGCACGGTCAGGATCACGCTGATCCTTGTTCCGCGGGTAAAGCGCCGATTCAATTGACTCGGAGGAATCACGCGACTAGTCGACGTTCCCCGAACCGCGAGGCTGACCTATGATCAACGGGACGCGTAATGAGACCTTCGGCGGATCGTTTTCAACCGATCGATGATCCTCGTTCCC
Organism: Habropoda laboriosa; assembly: GCF_001263275.1. Lineage (NCBI taxonomy): Eukaryota > Metazoa > Arthropoda > Insecta > Hymenoptera > Apidae > Habropoda > Habropoda laboriosa. Next base: position 77,546 of record NW_017100964.1, read on the forward strand.
GTGATCTTAATCCCCATGAGAGGATGCTGAACTTTTCATCCACGGTTGACACGTGACAGTTGAACGAGGCTCGTTTGGAAATAATCGCGGATCGTTGGTAAACACGACCGAGGAAATTTACCATTTTAACACGGTTGCTTGTCACCCTGCACTGTCTTTCGCCTTACTTTTTTCAATACTTGCATCAATATTTGCGTAACAATGCACTTGTGCGCACGTAATATTTTTTAACACTAGGTTTACGGGACGCGTGATTTTCACGCATTTCGAATTTCACGAGGAAAATTACAGAAACCGTTTACCGCTGATGCTTATTATAAATTCTATAGAAATTTGGAATCACCTGCCAATTTACATCAATATTGAATCCGCTACTTTATTGATTTGAAACTGATGTTGCGAAGATCAATAGCACTTTACCTCATTTCAATTGATTTGAATGATAAAAAATTCGTTAAAAAATTATTGCAAATGCAAACTTTTTTTTAAGAATTTTGGTGCAACTTGCAATGCACAGTGATTACAAACATTTGGCCGGTCAAACATAAGTTAGTAGTGTATAATATGTTGCTTTTTAAAGAAAATCTGCGGTTTCGTTCACGTGTCAATCTGTCCGTAGAGATAGGTATATAACAAATGTCCGTAAACCTATTGTTAAATACTCAAATTGTGCATTTCGTATAGCGTATTGCACGTAGATGCAAATATTACCAACGGTATATTCTTTTACCATTTTTCGCTGAGAAATTGAAACTTTCGGGAGATTATTGTTGTTCGATTAGAACGATCATTTTTGCAATTCGAGCGAACGTTGCGCTTCGATTCGGTGAAATGTAATAAAAGCTGCGAACGTGTTAACACGGATCGTAAAACGATGGGACCTCTGAACGAGCAAAACGATCGCGTTCCAAATAGCAATCGTTCGAATTACGAGTTAACCAGTAAACGTTTTCAATTAACCGGGTATAAATCGATCTATCAATGGCTCGTAAAGCATACACCCGTTTCATCAACGATCCCTTCTCGATCGGTTTAACGATCCCCCGAGTGACCCACATAAGCTGTTCTCGAAACCGGTGGAATTCCTCGCGCGTTCAGAAATGGTAGAAAAGTTGGCTGGAGGCGATACGTTCAACACCTCCGTCGGTTCTATCAATGACGAAAATAGCGAATCGTTTTGCTTATTCATGTATCCTTTCCTCCGCCGAAATAACCAGTTTCCTCGGGAAGGTTTCCTTCGACACGGGTCGATGACCCCGTTACACGAATCCCAGGCCATTGTCGACCTCGACCTCGTGGTATAACGCGGAATTACCCTCCAACGCGATAGTTAAAAGAGTCAACGTAACGTAACGGAAGGTCTGAGGAGGCCAGAGGCGGTGTTTGAGAAGGAAGAAATTGCATCGTTGAGAGACAGTGTGTTGGATCGTTTAGCAAGTTTCGTATTTCGAGCCGAGTTCGAGAGATGAGAGGATTAATTGAAATGTGTACTGTACTTGGTTAGAAAAGTTACGAGAAACAATAGCAGTGAAATTTCTCGGATTTTTGAAGTGAAGATCGTATGTGAAATGAAGTGTAGAGAAAAAATTATGTGTCACACCCACTGTATTCTCCGGGCATTGCTCCATCAGACTGCTATCTGTTTGGTGTATTACGCTTTTAGTGGGCACGAAATTTAAATGTCCATGCAAATTCGAGATAATCGATGTAAATATCGATATAAATTTTTTAGTGGGCACGAAATTTAAATGTCCATGCAAATTCGAGATAATGGATGTAAATATCGAGATACGTTGTTTAGCGGACAGAAATTTAAAATATCCAGTCTATGAGAAATAATATTGGAAAATGTTTCAATGACAAAACCGAAGAAATTTTATAGCGATGTCACAGTTGCATAATTGCTTTGCCAAAAATTTCAAATACCGACTGAGAAATAACGAAAAACCGAATAAATTTCACAGCGATAGCATAATGACTTCGTTAAAAAGATAAGAAAAAGTTGTAGAATGAGAGAGTGTCCACATTCTTTCGCAGAATTGATGTTGGATATACCGATCTAAACGGCAGAGAAATAAAGGACAGGAACTTATTGGACGACGAGTTCGACCATTGGAACGAAGGTTAACGTTTCCCACCATAGACGGCACTTCCGTTTAATTTCCACCGCAGCCTGGAAATCGTTCGTCCGTTCACGAATGCAACGAGCACGTACGAGATTGTACACGCAACTAGACAATGCATAAACGAAAGGATGCAACGAAAGAGTTACTCCCTCCGGCCTCTGTGAGAGCTAGGTTTCCCCTAGGAGATCCACAGTCTTCAACCTATTTACATTGTTCCACGCTGCCGGGCGTCATAACAGTAATTAAACGTAATCTAACTTCGGAAGCTGAGCCGAGAGCGAAGAAACCGGGGGATGCAATTAAGTTTGAACCCGCGCTGGCAATAATTACTCCCGATTGCGTCTCTGTTTTCCTGGAAAGTGGCCTAATCCACTTTCCGACAGTCCATTCAATTATGATGGCTTATAATTCAGCGCTTCTTTTTCACAAACTGCGCCGTTTATGTGCAAATCAAACGCAATTTTAACGTTGAACATAATGGAGACTGTTTTTTTAAGAGGGAATTCGTTAGTTGGTCGATGCAATGGGCAGATCTTCCACATTTTGAGCGATACTCCTCCATTCGTCGGGGAAACTGACGAATTTCCTCTGGGAAAGAATACGGCGACTTTGAGTCGTCGAGATTTTATAGAGAAATTTATTACGATTGTGTGCTTAAGTGAAGACCAAAGTGAGAAGAAGAATTGAAAGTGCGATCAAAATTGATCTTTCTACCAAAAGTTTGACTCCTAACTCGGAAATTTCTCAGAACACGAAACGCGTTAAAGAGAACAATACTAATGGATCCTCGATCCTTCTGAGACTATTTTATAATCTTCACTACTTTGTGTTATAAAGAAAAAAAAAAAAAAAATACTGCGTCTCTGAGTCGACAGAGTCGTCAAGACTTGACGGAAAAGGCACCGAACTGTGCAGAAGAATTGAAAGTATAATCCAAAATTTCGCCGTCGTTCTTCAACTTTCCATCGAAAAGTGTTCCTCGCACGAAACACGAAACGCGTTAAAGAGAATAATACCGATGGATCTTCGATCCTGCTGAGACTAATCGACGAGTGGTACGGTTCACGAGGCAAGTTCACGGAGAAGACGGCTTAATGTCCCGCTGATCGACGAAGAAGAAGAAGAAGAGGACGACGAGGACGAAAGAAGAGGGGATGAGGAACGTGGCCGTTTTCATCCAGCAGCGCGAAACGCCGAACACGCTCTACCCTGCAATCTTGGCCTAATCGGCGATTCATCTGACAGGCGGAAGAGGAATGCAAATGATAGATCCCGTCTCTGGTGACGCAACACTTGTCCGCGTTCGCGCAACCCGATCGTTTCACGGTCAAAACGTGCGACGCACCGCTGATCCAGCTCTCAGCACTGCTAGCACGCACACACGGACACAGTGTGTGTTGTTTTGACGAAGGAAAAGTCGAAACGTTTGCTGTTTTAGAATGTTTGGGAAACATTAATCTTGTGGAAATAAGATTTATCTACTCGTTCTACGTGTGAATATTTAAGATCGAGGTCGAGATATCACCAGTCGGCCAATTCTTCTTTGCTCCGGCTGCAAATAAGCTAATTGTCTGGCTGCGGGAGATCTATTAGTGAAAACCACTTGGTACGTTCGTACAGCGAGGGAAGAATTTTCATTTTCGAATTTTATTTTCCAACCTCTGATGCGTCGCTTCTAGACAAAGGATATCTCTTGGAAAGTAAGGAAAGGAGGTTAGAAACTGTATCTTTGAGCTTGTCAATTGGATGTGTACATGCAAAGATGAGAAGATGGTTAGAAGGAGGCAGAAGTAATTCACCGTTTCACTCTTCCATTATGCAATTTCGTATGATTTCATTCGTCGTTGTTATCGTGTAGACCAATAATGAATACACGTGTGTCCCAATTTCACGATTTATCCCGTGTGAGACTCGGGCAAAGCGTGAAATATTTAACTGCTTAACTCGAGAGAGTCTCTCAGGAAGAAAATTAGGCAGGGACGAGATGTTATTGTCACAACCATGACACAGAGTTGTGTATCTCTTGTCTTAAAAATGATCATACCCAACGTGTGAAATTCGTAATTTTATTAGACTGTCAAAGGGTTAAAGAAGACGAGCCTGCATTCCTTGCACTAGCAAAATTCTCACCTCTGAATAGCATATATGAACGAGAATAGCAGTAGTCGAAACAAAATTTGATCTCGATTTACCATCAGCAGGTAAATAAAAAATTCTTGAAAAACAGTACATTCGGCCACTAAAACACACATTCTCGACCATGCACCGTTCGCGTAGATCCTTCGATAAAGGGAAGAGGCATCGGAGACACGCTAATTAAGAAGAATTTAAAACAAGTTCGTTCAACGAACCCCGCGAGATTTGCATCCTAAGAGACCCAGCCGTTTCATCCGAGCTGAAAGGGGCCGCCATGGGGTTTCCATAGCTGAAGAGAAGCACCGACGTTAGCAATAGACGAAACGTCGTAAAAGATTAGCAGTGTTGAAAGGTGGTCGTGTTTCGCGTTGGTAGCCGTGGAAAATTACGGTTGCCGGAGTGGCGAGAGCACGTCGTTTATACCTTTTACGCTCGCGGACACGAGGATCGCCGTTTAGGCGGTGTTTACAACGATCCTCGGGCCGGTGCGCGACGCTACGCTCCGGCTGCTTGTAATTCAACCGTTGGCCGCGGGATCAGGCTGAAAGTAAGTTAATCCAGGGTTACCGGTTCTCGCCGTTCGCTCGAGACGCGACAAAAACCGCGTGAACTCGGGCGTGAACGCGAGTTCTGTCTGCGAACTTCAACGTTCCGTTCGAATCGACCTTCCTCATTCGATCGCCGAGCTTCTTCTGCGAGTTCGAGGCTGCGGTTCTTTCGTTCTTATCGATGCCCGCGCGGAATGGCAAAATTCACCGAGATTGTGGGAGAATTTACACCGTCTCCTCTCTTTTTCCTCGAGTTAAAAAGGGAAAATCGCCGCGACAGAAATTCCATATTTTTTAGTCTCTTTCTTTTTAAGTTATAAAGGGAAAATTTCGTATCGAAAGTACACAATTACATTTAACCGAGTTTCTTTTCTGCTAAACTTAAATTAAACCTTCCAATAGCCTCAGGCTTCCCACGATTAAGGACGCTATTAGCGATAAAAGATAAGAAAATTGGAAGGTGAAACAAGCTAAAGATTCTCCGAACAAAGATAACTACTTAAGAATTCACCGAACGCGTTCTCATCGACGCGAATCACCGCAAACTCCGTCCATTTTGCGCTCGAAGCACATACATGTCTCTATGTAAAAGAATCACGAAGAAAGTAGCATGAAAAATCAACGAGCAAGATTTCTTACCTCTCCAATCGTAAACTCGCGAACGTAGCGGCAAAGGAAAAGCGGAAGAAACGAATTGGTGCGATCGCAAAGGTGAAAGAGGAAAATGCACCTCGAAGGTCGCCTCTACACAACGACCAGTAGACGAATCTTAAGGGTCTTAATCTTAAGGGAGAAAGGCGGACAAGAAGATTGGCGACGCTACGGGACAATAAACACAAAGTAACGCGGCAATATCGCCGGCAATTAATTCAATTACACAGTGAAAGGAAGTTCAATGTCTGCTGACAAGGCTCCGTGTTCGCGGACGTCGCAGTCTCGAGACACACGGCTTAGCACGCGTTTCCATATTCCTTCGTCCATGAATGGAGCGTGCGATAAATCTGCCAGGAAAAAGCGAGTTTCCGCGTTTGACCTGGATTGCAACTTCACTTTACCCTACACACCACTCGTTACACTTTCGAGCTAACCTCTATCTCCTTCGATCTCCAATCGCGGAAACATCTCTGCCCACTTTTCACCGTGGAATTCAACATTTAAATGCACCAACCGATCCAAGCGCCAAGGCTGCTTCGATCTCTATCGAACCACACGATTTTTCCCCCCGCGGAACGGAAAACACAATGGCGTTTTCGAACAAACGAGAGTATATATAGCAACCATTCTGGCTGGTAGATCGACCTCCACAAACAACGACCTTGCTGAACAAACCCTCTCGACTACAATTGCATCGTGTCACTGTGCTATTCATCCTTTGACTCGGTTTCCCGTCGATTCGCACACCGCGCGTTATCTACGATCGCGATTACGCTCGAAACATCACGGACAAATGAAGAATAATTGCCAACGTGTAGATAAACCTTCGAACAGAGGTGTGATTTTTTCTCTCTGTCGGATAGGTCGGTTCAAGTGGGATAATCAACCAAGGGATAATTGACAGAATTCACGGTGTGGACAAACGATCGCGTCGAGGATAAGTTATTTTCTCCAGGACAGGCACAAGGCCTTCGGTCCTCCGTCTTCGCCAGGGTCGTTGATAAATCGTCGCCGGATAGTTGTAAAAAGGCATTCCGCGTGGTGGTTTTCCAGGCCGCGGGGCAGCTGTCGCCGCAATTACATCTAATCGGTTTAGAAAATCCGCGTGCCGAAACACCGCGTCGACGTCCAATTAAGGAGCATCCTCGGCGTTGATCGCGATCGATCGACGAGTTCTTTCCGCGTCTAACATCGCCGTTTCCTACCGATTCGGCCCTTGATTTCACCGTACGCTCGATAACGAGCTCTTCCCGGTCGCTTGTTAAATTTCTATCTCATTATATGTTTCCTGATTAATAAACGATACCTTCGAGTCACAACCTTTCCATTTATAATAGAAATAGAGAAATTTGGACGTCGCGGAGTGTGTATAGTTCCAAGTATTTGTACACGTCGTAATATTCCCTCGCTCGTGTGTTTATTTTACTTTTACTTCATTACCGGACAGTTTGTCCCTTCGAGAAACTCGTCCGGTATCCGGCCAAACTACCGCGCTATTTACTCGTGAATAACCGAGCTCTCGGGAGAGCATTAATAAATCCGAGCATTTTCTCGACTTTTTGGCCCGGGTACATGCTACACACGCTGATTTCTACTCGCGTGTAATTTCCAAGTCGTTGCACTATTTGCTTGGACGGAAAGCGGCTGTCAATTACTCTTCCTGTAACATCAATAACCACCGGTGTCTCGTGACTGACTAGCGCGCTCGCCGGGGGAACACATTTTGTCGGTCAGAGAAGCACGAAAAGAACCCACCGACGGCGGTTCGATCGTTTCGAAATGTAAACGCTGGAAACTGGACCAGAAGAGTGTCGATCCTCGTTTGCTTCTTGCTCCAATAGTAAATGAGTAACGAGGAACGGGTGAAAAATACATCCGTTCCTAACGTATTACTTATCGTGACGGATGTAATCCCTCATATTGACTCGGTGAATTTCAGCTTATTTCACCGAATCGAGTGGGTAAAAGCAATCGTGGTTAATTAAACGGACTTTGAAACAGAGGAAATACAGTTTTAGACGACGTTTCTTCCATCTATCGACAAACGGTTATTCTCTAATCGGGAAACGTTATCGGGCGAAGGAGAAATAATCGAAAGTGCAGGATATATCCGGTCGTTGCGACAAATCTCTACATCCTGCCGTCGATAGGGTTAAAATACCGTTCGAGCCGTGAAAGAATCTGCATACAGGCATGATAGAAAGCTACGAAACAAGCTATTTCGTCGCATTTCATTTCCCCTAACGAGCTAATGTACACCTTTATTTTAACACGTGTAATTACCTGTGCGAGCAAAAAACAGGTGCTCACAGGATCATTAATAAGTCGCGAGTTTAACGCACACAGAACCGGAGAAAAGTCACCGGTAGGCGTGTCGATTCTCTATGGCCAGCTTCCAATCGACGGATAATTAAGAAGCTTGTAATCTACCAACACTTTCAGTGTCCGACTAATTCTGTACGCGAGAGATGTTGCTTAATGCTATAAAGTAATTGCATTGATAAATAAACCACGCCAGCGGAAGAATAATTACGTCTACCTTTATTTTACTGCGTATCTGAGAAAATCGTTGAAAATGTTGATAACATGGTAGACCAAGTGTTGGTACATTCCAGATTAAATTACGGTGAAAATGTGTGAGACACCTGAGAAAAGTTTGTTTGAAATCTGTAACGTGATTAAAGTGTGCCTACGCTCATCTATAGAGATGCAGGAAGAAGCTCCTAATATTCCAAATTACTTCGCAACCCGAAAACGAAATATTCCTAACCTCAAATTTTCCCTCGTTTCCGGCAATATATTTCACGATTCAGATAGTACACTTCCGTCCCATAGAAATACTCCTCGCTTTTCCAACTGGCCACTACCAGCGCGAACGCAATTACTTCTAATCGCTTTAGAAAATCCACGATGTTGCTGGTTGCTTGGTGAAGAGAGAGAGAGAGAAAGAGATACGAGTGTGACTAAGCTGTCCTTCTGGTTCCGTGAGGTGGCTTTCTGCTCTTCGTCCGAGTTTCTTCGATGGAGCGTCTCTGCCTTAGCCATATCTGGCCGATAATGTCTCTCGTCGGTTATGTACAACACACACAGAGAGAGAAGTGAGGAAAGGCCTGAGAGAGGATCGCGATCGTTCCTCTTCCTGCAGCCGGTCTTGTTTTTCCCGCGGAATCGAGCGTAGGAGAAATTACCGGGTCGCCGGCTCGAAAAGACGATCGTTCTCCCATTAGCCTCGTTACGATCGAGAATGGGTCGAGGAACTCTCTCCCTCTTCTCTCTTCTCTCTCTCTCTCTCTCTGGATAGCTTGTCGTTGCGGCTCTCCTCGACTGCCACACGATCGATCGATCTCGCGCACACGCGTGATAACGACCGGTATGGTCTCCTCGATGACGAGACGGTTTCTAGGTGACGTCGTAGGTGGACAGGACATGAAAGTTGTGTTGTGTTGTGTTGCTTCTGATGGAGGTTGTCGAGGTGAGGTGACGACGATTGGAGAACGTGAGGATGTACACACCTAAACTCATTTGCATGATACTCCAATTGTACAGTTTTTGAAATTTAGGCGAAATTTTGTGGTTTCACATTTGAATCTTTTTTTAATCCTATTATTGCGATTGGTCGTTAAAGGAGGAAATAAATGGAGAAACGATAGGCTTCTTTCTAAGTGGACTCGTCATTAAAGCTACCTACTAAGGAGACTGGTATTTTAGATGTAGGGGATGGTTAATTCTTTTTTTTAATAAATTTTTGTTGTGGGATTATTTACCTTCCTAAAGTATCTGAAACTAAATTAGTCAGTCAATAGGGAATGCTTTCAAAGAACCCTGATTAGAAAACGGGACACAGTTATACTCAAGTTAGAATTTGTATATATAGAAATAGGAGCCTTAGCGAGCACTAGCGGGAAAGGTTAATGTCAGTCCGTCCCTCTGGTGGTAGAACGTACGAGTTACCGCCGTAGATACGTATTAAATTTTGTATTTATCGAATGGTACACTCTATTATTCGTGAAAGTCAATTTTTTCCACTTCTATACCTTGTTATCTTTTTATAAAAATGTAATCGTGTAAATGGACGCTTAGATTCTCACGAAATTGGACTTTCAAAGGAGTTAACCAACTGGAATTTACACCTCCTCCAAGTTTACGAGTTCCTCCACTATCTCGGAACTTTCTATAGGAAATTTTGCAAGTTCCGTCTCAGAATCGCGATACTCTTAACGCGAAACTGCGAGACACGATGTTCAAAGTTACCGGATAAAAGTTTTGTTTGCCTGTAACTACGCGTTGGCGTGAACTTTCGCGAAACGGTCGGTTCGATACAGAAACTCCCCCCTCTGGCTGTTCCACAGAGACAGGAAACAAATTTTCCAGAGTTACTCGTGAAGTGGTAGTTTTATACTCGGTTGACGAGTTCATTGAACGGTCTGCGTTCAAATTCAATTGTTCCAAAAGCGATTCCAAAGTTACCTCCATCGACCGCCCATTGTCGAGAGTCGAAAGATTGGCCGTGCTCCGAGCGAGGAAAGTTTTCCATAGCAACTTCTCCCCTCGAGAAAAATCCTCGTTCTACACGGAAAGAGAATACATACTTCGTTAAAGGAAGTTTTTACTTGAAAGAAGTTTGCGAATCGTGGGTACACAGGATAGTTAAACGATTTCGTGAAGTTAGATTCATCGATGCTACCCGTGTAAGGTGTGTTTTTTTGAAGGAAAAATAAAAGATGGAGGGAGAGAGAGAGAGAGGAAAGAATCGTGCGTTTATCGAGGCGAGAATCGTTACACGTGGTTGGTTATTTATCGTCGGTACCGTAAGCACCTTTAGCCTGAAGTAATAACGAATTTCTGCAACATCGATCGGCAATGTTGCTAATGTTCAGTTTGTCTACAGATCGCGGCACACGTGAAAATCAAGAGGGAAAAAATTGTTAGTCTACGTGATTCGAAGGATTTGAAAGTTTCAATTAAAAGCGCCCCCGATATCAACGTCCTCTCAAGTTTCACTGCCGGATCGATCACGTATTTCATTAGAATTTACGTAGAGACGGTAGAGCGGGGCTCGTTATCCGCGGAAATCGTAGCAAGTGGAACGAAGAGGAGGAGGCTTCTGGATCTGCTTTTCGACTCGCCTATACCAGTTCACCTCGCGCGGCTTTAATAACTTAATCGCCGCAGTCCACTTTTCATTTCGCTCGAGTCTACAATGTCGCGTGGTCGCAGTTACGTTAACTCTTCTGTCAACGTCTCAATGTTGCGGATATGGATGTGGAAACTCGACAGTTTTGAAGATTTCAGTGTTTCAGAGTTTGGGAATTTGGAAATTTGAATGCTTGGGAGTTTGGAAGTTCGGAAATTTGAAAGTTTGAGAGTTTGAAAATTTGAATATTTGAGAGTTCGAAAGTTTGGGAATTTGAATATTCGAGAGTTTGGAAGTGTGGAAATTTGAAGAATATTTGAAAACTGGGAAATTAGAAAACCTTGAATATTTGAGAGCTCGAAAGTTTGGAAATTTGAATATTCGAGAGCTTCAAAGTTTGGAAATTTAAATATTTGAGACTTTGGGAGTTTGAATATTTGGGAGTTCGAAAGTTTGAGAATTTGAGTATTTGAGAATTCGGAAGTGCGGAAATATGAATATTTGAAAGTTTGAAAATTTAAAAAATTGAAAATTTGTAAATTTCAGTATTCAAGAGCTTGAAAGTTTAAAAATCTGAAAATTCAAAAGTTTCAAATCGCTCATAATTTCCAAACCTCCATCCTCGACATCGCTCCGCAAGAAAAATCACTTTTCCACAAAATCCACTTAACACCTGACCCCTGACCTACGATTAACCCCTGCATACTCCTCGCTCAACTTGTCAGTCCTTGAAAATCGCGTGTCAGGTGTGCGGCGGATCCTCTGAAAAGTACAATAAACCGCGGGGGGCCTCGTAACAAAGTTGTAAATCAGCGGTTCGCTAACTTTCTCGAGACGTCGTTACTATCGATCATGCGTACCAGCTGGATGGAGCTGTTCGCGTGCCATTTCGCCAAGGGGCCACATATCCTCGCTCTATTCTTAATGCCCGTCCGCAAGGATCCGCGCGTATGGAAAGCGCGTGTGAAACGCGGCTTCGCACGCAACGAGGTGCACGCTCACGGAAATCGAGAAACATTTCCGATGCGTTTCCACGATTGGATTCCGTGTCGCCTTTAACCTCGACACGTACAATTAGCCGGGTTAAATTAAAAGGAAAACCATCGGTCCGCGTGCACGCGGATCGTTTTCTCACGCCACTCTTACATATATAGAGATACGGCACAGCACACGGTGCACATTCTGCATCGGTGAATTGTTGGCGCTGGCGCTGTTCGCGAAACGTCCATTAATCAGAAGTAATAACACCGCGACGTCCGTGCATTCTGTTTTTACGGTTATTGAAAGTTATTGCCTCTTGCTCGGGCTGTTTCGGAATTATAGGCTAACAGAACTGGATGATAGCGGTCGAAAGCTGAGCAAAAAAGTCTCGGATAGACTTGTGTCCGTAAACTAATGGTTTCAGAGGTATTCACGTCTCTTTTTTTTTTTGTTGTTTCACTTCGTTCATTTCTTCGTACAATTATAGATGCCGTGTATTATAATTTATATATGTATATACATATATATATTTCGACGATTTCTGAAGCACCCTGCAATATCTTGTCTGTATCCACGGTTAGTATCTAATTTCTCGAGTAAACTTTTACTCCTCCTTTTCCACCATAAAGGATACACTTTCTATTTCGTCCACGCGTTAATCGATGAAACGACGAATCTCCGAAGAAAAAAAGGAATCAATCGAACTGAATGTGAATTTTCGAGAATTTCGCCTACCTTAAAAACACGCGCGCGCGCGCGAAACTTGGTCCGTACCGACAAAGAGGCACGTGAAAGGCGATTTTCGCCACGAATTGCCCGGCCGTTCGAAGAGTCCGTTAAACCCGTTTCAATGCAAAAGGAAGCCATCGCGTGGCACGCGTTCGCGGGAAGCTTTCAGGACGTCGACACGCAGGCAAATCGACTACTTGTTCCCTTACTTTCTATGAGAGCCGCGCTTAACCGGTAAATTATGCTTCAGACCGCGGCAAGAAGTCGCCACGCGAACCGTTTCCACGAGATCACACCCGATCCTATGCCGATTCCTTCGAAAATCCTCGCTTCAAACGTAGAGGCGAAGAAGAAATTGTTCTTTGAAATTTGCTGAAAATCTCTTACGAACATAATTTCGTACATGAACCTCTTCAGAGATAGTGCCATTCGTGTGCGCGTTCAGTGTTTTCAAAAATTCCATTATTTGCGATAGAGAAAACATGGAAAATGTAAGGTCCTAACGAGAAAAGCAGTTTAATTGCTACGGAGCTGCACAAAAACTTAGATCGTTGTTTTCTAACCTTAAAAAAATCCTCCCTGAGGAGGTTAGGTTAGACTAGAATCGTTATTCGTTTCAACAGAAGACATTGACATACACGAGCAAGAAAATTTTAATAATTTCTGTTATTGAACTCTGAAATGTTCGGTAGTTAAGCTGCTAAAATTGTTCGATAGTATTTTCCAATAGTAAGCGTTTACTTTCCCCCGAAAGAGGATGCTTTTCATCGTGACCAAGAATGGACGGACGGATGATATACGTAATCCTGCGGGCGCATTTTCACGATCGGCTCTACTCGAGGGGGAAGAAGGACTTGTTAAGAGCCGTACGAGCCGTAAATTTGCCAGCTCGATTTCCCGATTGTCGCGGTGCCTGTACGCCAGGTTATTTATACGTAATTCACGTGGATTTACAGCCATCTCCGGTCGCGTTGATCGCGATCGCGCCGGAAGTCGAGACACGCGACGCCTGACAGGCCTCTCGTGTAAGAGTTTGCGCATCTCTGTGACGGTTCAAGCGTAAACTCCAGAGATCGACGCGGATCTCCGATGTTTCGGACGCGAATCCAAGCGAAATAAACGTCCACGTGCTCTTTTCTATCCCCAGAGCTACGTTATAAATGGTGGCCGCGACTTTCTACCGCGAATCGCGCCTTAAGAACCGCCACAAATCATGCGCCCCTGCACGATACAGAGCTCCGCACAGGCGGTTTCACGAGATTTACGTCTTCTATTTTTTTTTTCCTTCTTCTTTAACTTAGCTACGCAAATCTCTCGTAGATTCCTCGTATCCTCGATTAATACATCTACCAACGAAATCGCAAGGAAAACGGTAGAAATCGTTATTACAGCAACTCTCTATAATAAGTTGATGTAGAACTTGTTTGATTGCTTTATTCTCGGTGTTCGTTGGATTTTCTCAACGTAACGTACCTAATGTAATTCTTTGTTTAATATATCATTACCTAATCTTGTGAAAAGGCGAATATCGTACGAGCTTTCTCTACAGTTTCATGCTTTTGCCCAATAACGTGTATCCATTTGCAATCTAGTCAACGGGGTAATAATGAAATTACTTCCCGTAGATTGTGGCTTTCCCCTCGAACGCACAATTTGCTCAAATCCGAGCTCTGAAATCGATCTCTCTGCGTGTATGTGGCATGTACACGAAATGATCATTCGACGACGCTCACGTTTCGATAGATTCACATTTCTGTATACACGTGAAAATCGTCGTCTAGTTTGATAAAAGAAAGTCTCGCGCATACGTACATATCTACGTTGATATTGCGAGTTGTTTTCCCGTGTAATCGCGATTTCTATAGCCGTCGAATGCTCGAAAAGCCGGTTTTCCCGATGAAAAGTAAGAGCGTCCGAAGGCGTGCTCCGTGATTTGTTTCGACGTATACGCGCCAACACCCACGTTCCGCGAGAGTTTCGTCGGCGGGCTCTCGAATTTCATGCTTTCTCTTCTTGGCAAAACGGAATTCGAGACCCCCAAGCGGGTCGGGAACGCGTGAATGGGCGCCAGGGACTTCCGCCGCTCTTTTTTTCTAGCCGCTGTTCAAGCCCCTCTTTGCGGAACAATCGTCTGACGCCCCGCGAACGTGTCACCGAGTCACCGAGTCATTGGTTCGACTTGAAAAAATCGAGCCAAGTGGAACGTTGCACCGTTGAAAACTTTCGATTTTTCAGTTTTAGTTTTCTTTCCCCGTTATTATTCGTTCTTATAGTGTTTTATGAGAGAAATATAGAAGGTGAAATATTGCGTGCAATTTGTATTTGACGACTACAAGTGTGCAAACCTATCTGTGCAAGAAATTTAAAAAATTGGAAAAATGGAAGATCAGAAAATTAAAAAATTCTAATCTTCCTCTAAATTAGAATTAGAATTAGACAAAGTGTAAGCACTTCAACTGTAATTGCGTAAAAATCAAATTCTCCCGATAGAAGAAATACGAAAATACAGTCTATTCAAATGTAATATATTCCTCGCATAATCTCCTAAGAATAAAAACACTCTAATTACCATCGATTTGAAAGGACGAAAATATAGCTGCACAAAAAATCCAACGACATTTTCAAACTTAAGAAACATCATCTCTAAAGAGGTCGAAGCTCGATAAAACTCCTGCAGCATTGCAAATTACACAATACACCGGGTGTCAGCAACTTCCTAGAGTGTCACCCTCTCACAATTTTCCCCCTCCGTGTCTATGTAGAAGAAGACGAAGCAGTCAGAATTCCTTCGTTCGTCTTTCCCCGGGAAACGCGTCGCTGAGAGGCATTATTAGATAAGCATCGCTTAATCAGCCCGTGACTCGAGGGGCATGATAAAAACCGGAGCAATAGTACCGCGAACGAGTGCTATTCCCAGAACGCAGCTCTTTTCAGCAGTGACGTCACGCTCGTCGCATTGCGGCTTTCCTACTTGACACGGTTGCGTATCGGAACTAGTTTTTCTATCGTTGTCGTTGCCGCTGCTCGAGACTGATCTAACAGAGACGGTGCACGCGGCGCGTTCACCAAAGGTCAGATTATTGCCACGACGACACGCGGTAAAAAGGTTCGTGTCGAACCTGGCGAGTAATTAGTAATAATAAGCCGCGGGAAACGGCCATTAATACGCGCGAGTTCGAGCAGACGGAAGTTGAGCAACCGCGGTGAAAGATATCACCGTGACGAGTTTGAAATGTCGATGTTGCGTAGAAATGCTGTAGGGTAGAGTTGATAAAATGGTGGAGGCTCTTCGAGATGATTGGATTGAGAAATTGTGACGAAGAAACTTCGATGCCCTGCGAATTTTGGTTTTTCGTGAAATTTGACAAATTTTTAGTTAGTTCGAGAGTTTAATTTGTAAATTCGAATTATTTGGGATATTAGAAAAATTGGAGTGGAATAATTTTGGAGTATCAAAGTTTCCCGAGTAGAAAACTTGGAATGGAAGAGGAAAAATCGATAATTTCGGATTATCAAAGTTTTATAAGAAAAATTTCGATGGAAGAGAATCCAAGAATCGTCAAAGTTCCCTGATAAGAAAAATTTCGATGGAAGAGAATCCAAGAATCGTCAAAGTTCCCTGATTAGAAAAATTTTGATAGAAAAGCGAATCCAAGAATCGATAAACTTGGATCGCCAAGTTCCCTAATTAATGTTCCTACGAGTATACTTTGAGATCTAAGGCTATCACCAAGGGAGAATCTTCTAAGATTACTCGATTCATACTCCCTTTCGAAACGAGAGTTCGTCCGTGATCGAAGAGCGTTTTCATCCATTTCTTTTACCATTTAAAGGAGATACCAATCGTTCGAACTTTTACGAAGAAACTGGAACTTCTCTGGACTCTTTAACGAGGAGAAATTCGAGGTTTGAAGGTTTCGATGCAGCTCTTTAGTACCAGTTTAACTCGTATTCCACGGAGTAAACGAGGGTTATGTAAAAGTGCGAGACCAAGTGGTTACACTTGAGCGTGTCCACGTAATTTCATTAGCAAATTGTACCCATTTACTTGGTAGATCCGCGTTCGACTATTAAATTGGATGGGAAGCTTGTACGGTGATTTTCACTGCGACTCGGCGTGATAAGGCTAATTAAATTGACAATTAACGGTACAACGGGTACGTACGCGGGCTAATTGCTCCTGTGTAAGAAATAAATGAGCAAGAGTCGAAAAAACCGACTTCGTACACTTTACACTTTTCCCTGCTTTATATACGAGTTACTTAAACGCCGGCCAAAGTTAAACGTTCGATCGTTTTACGAATCACACGCTGAAACGTTATTCCAATCCTGAATTTCTCTCTCTGCGTGTACCTACCGCTTTTCTTCTCCTTCACCCTGCACTTACAATTACCAGGTGTAATTAGTAATTGGTTACGGTAACGCGGTGGTATTCGGTATTTGGTTCACAGGGAATATGCAAATATAGCCGTACCAGTTGTATGCAAATAGAAACTGACATTATCGGTTACATGATCTGAACTCTGACATCAACTTCGAGCGTTAGAGCTTCATTTGAATAAACCTCATGCTACTTTCTGTGTATATAGGTCGAAAATTATAACACCTCACGCACCTCGTTCGCCTATTCGAAAGTGAGTCCAACTATCCGCAATCTAACGCACCGCTCCCAACTCGAATAAAGACATCTACGGTGATTTTTTTCCAATTCCAATCGAACGATTTATCAACGAGTAGGTGATCTAACTTTGTATCGAATAACCAAGGAGCAGCGTTCTGTCCTTCGACGTTCAATTGCAACGAAATCTATCATGCTAACCTAACGACCTGTGCTAAATACTTCGACTGTTGCAGTTCATATTCACTCCCATAGAGATATTATACTTGACACACTCTGTTCAAGATCGTAAACCATTCTCTTAACTGAAATACCAGCGATTTTTCATCGAGCGCAGTCACATATTCTTATCAATTTTACGAGAGAACTGCTATATACCGGGTGTGTTGAAACTAGTGGTACAACTCCAAAATGGTTGAATCTGTATAAAAAAATGAGTCGAAGATGGGTGAATCTACGCGAAAAATTAAGTCAAAAGTGTAGAGTAAGATTTTCTCACAGGAAGCTTCATTTCTGAGTAAATCGACGTTGAATATTTGTGGGGCACGCGTGCACTTGTGGTTCTGCGAACGTTTCCTAGAGTATTCAAATGCGGGAATAATTTTCCACATATACTCTCTTTGTGGCACACAAGAGCTCCGTAAGTAAAATCTTAAAATTCACCGATATTTATCACACATAGGCGCAAATAAGGAAGATCGTGCCCCAAAGTATTCAGTATTGATTCATTCAAAAATAACGCTTCCTATAAAAAAAAAGTAACTCCACATTTTCGACTTATTTTTTCGCGTAGATCAGTTCAGACACGCCCAGTAAAATGATCAGACACACGAACCACTGAAAAAACCAAAATAACCAACTACAGGAGATAAGATTAACTAAATTTCCAAGCGCACACAAAGTATAGATACTGAAGTACAGTCGATCACTTCGGCTTCCGAGTCCGCTATTCGCCAAAAACGCGCATACTTCTTGGAACTGTAACGAACTCAGCTTCCTCCGAAGCTGGAGCGATTTTCTGCGACGAGAGGCTCACGAAAGGGTCTGTGAAACCGGTCGACAAAAAGAGCCGGAGCAGCAGGCCATTGACTACCGGTAATCCTTGACGATCCTTTCTCGTCCTGGGCATCGGATAGGCTCCGTAAGGTAATTCACGCGGCTCGCTTGCACGCGACACAGGATATCCTTGAAGCCTGCTAACGGTCCTGCTGCGTCTGGGCGCGGTGGTACCACGGGAACCTCGGCTGAATTTTCCCATAACACCGTCCTCCCGTCTCCGCTCTGCACACCGATAGATAACGCTGTAGCGAGTGCTCGCTCGGGCATAAGCCGGTGCAGCTTGTCACTGGCAGCACGCTCGTCCTCTCCTCGTGCACGTGTAAGTACACCTGACCAGGCCGATTCTTCGAGGCTAACGGAGCCCCAAGCTCTCTCGATGCCGTTGTGGTTTCACGGAACCAGATTTTCGTTGAGTTGCATCCAGCCACGCGATACTCTTGTTCGAATTTCATTCTTACGTCTCCCTTTTTTTCTTTTCTTTTCTTTCTGCACCACTTGCACGAGATTTGGTAAGAAAATATCTTCACCGTGGACGTTGGATGTACTGGGTGTTTCGGTACGTTTTCAGGAAGTTAGATTAATCGTTTTTTAACCCTTTCATGTGCCGAATATGATCAATCTTATTTTTTTTTTTTTTTATTATTATTTTCTGGGTGTATAGAAATAAGTTTTCTGTTTATTTACAGTGCTGTGATTTAGATTTTTGCAGCGGGATAGAACGAATGGCGCAATATGAGAAGCGAGGGACGATAATTAAAGAAAGTTGCACTTTTTCGAGGATTAGTTTTGCACGTGTGAGACTCAACTAATATTTTTGAACATTCCCAAAAAGTGAGGAATTTTAATTCTAGACCATCTGTAAGACAGTTAGACTATTTCCAAAGTATACAAAGCACGTGGAGCTGCATATATTTCAAAACAGCCTAATAAATAAAACATTTTCGTTCTCACTTGTAATTCTCTAAACTTGACGAAACTTTAAGTTACAACAATCGCTCAAAAGTTTCTCCTCCTCTAATAACACAGGCGTTCATTCAACAAAGTAGTCCAACTTTACTTAATAGACAACGATTACTTCGTTATTAATCACATATCAGCGATGAAAGTTGCATTTATATATACGCTGATGGAAAGTCTCAATTCGAATACTCGATATAATTCGAATTTTTCATCGAGATACACATATCTGATTTTCTGTCGTAACCGTCGTTCTCACATTCTTCCATTACAAACCCGTGTACATACATATATACATATTCATATTCGTCGTTTAACAGTGGATCGGTAAATTACACACCGCGCTTATAGATAATTCTATTCCAACCGCTGATTCTTGCGTTAGCAACAAACAAAAGCCTTTTTCCTCGTACCAACAACTATTCATTATCGTAGTGAAGCTTTTATAAAACGCCGGGTCTTACCAGCCGAGTGTAATTTCCATCGCAGATACATACACGCCGCGCGATGCTATCCGTCAAGTTATAAAGGAGCCCATAAGATTTACAAACAATCGCGTGCCGGATAATTAATGAGTAAGGTGAAACGAAGGGTTTAAGACCCTCAAGGCCGGTCTTTCTATTAATACCACGACCACTTCCGGATGCAATATGCCACCATGTGGAAAACACTCTGCACACATCTACGCAGACACACACACACACACACACACGCGTACACACGCTGGTATATTTATAGTGAAAAGAGTGGAAATGTTTTCTCAACGTGGTAGCATACGTTTATTTTCATACGAAATCTTCCCCTGTTCTCTTCTTCGTGAAGCTGTGGAACGCGTAAATATTTGCATTCCCAGAGAAAGAGAGAGGAGTAAAGCCCTATGAGAAATATAAACGCAGTGCGTTATACACTCTCGGCAATGATTAAATTATAAATTCCAGCTGCAGGAGTGGTTAATGCGGAGTGATTTAACGCGGCCGACGTGCCAGCCAACGGTTAAGCCTTCCTGATAACCGAATCGATTAAAAATGCATCGTAAAGTTTGGCGAGTGCAATACGAGCTCGACGAGAGAAAATCCCTGGTAAAATGTGTGCGCAGTGTGTGTGCACCGGCCTCTGGCAATATGAAAGGGGTCCCTTTAAGCCCTGGAGATTCATAGCAGGGAATCAAATGTGTTCTCTGGCGCTCGCACACACACCAACCGATTCTATACGATTCGTGCCGTTACTCTCATTTTTCTTGCCACACGCGTGCCGTTGTTACCATACTCGCTCTTCGTTCAGTCGCCTTTCTCGCGGCAAATGCTGCTTCCTTTTCGGCCAAGGGACGAAAGGGTTCGGGGGAATCCCTGCGTGTTTCTGCACCGTTTGCTGTTTCGTTCACGACGAGTATTACTACTTCAAATGGAGCAGCATGTTGGTCTACCCTTTGGTATCCCAGTGAACTCGGTTATTACGGGAAACACTTGCTACTTTCATGGGTTAGGTACACGTGGGTAGATTTCGAAGAGTGAATTTTAATAACCAACTATTCTTATTGCCCAAGTTAATAAAAACGTGGAAAAGAGTTGAAGGAAAATTGACGTATCTGATGTCGTAACGTAAACGATCCAGCAATTACGCAACTTAAGAATAGCACAGATTCGTACAAACGAGAGAAACGGGATAACGAAACATTGAACCCTAGAAAACACGGTGGTGTCACGAAAGAGAAGAAAAAACAACGGTTAATAATCGACACACACGTGGAAGCGCGGTAGATTGAAATCGTCCTCCCTTCGACTCCGCGTGTCTCGTCTCCGGTGTCGTGCAATTAAGTAATTATATCGCGTATCCCGCCGCGTGGGAACGCAGCGGGTCTCTCTCCTATCAAAAAGTCATTACGATTTTTACCGTAGATAGGAGGACAAAGTAGCTTCGAGATCGCAACGCGTCCGCCTTATTATTTCCTGCACAGTCATCGATTTCACGAAACCGCGTTCGCAATTTGCGACGCAACCTATTCATTACGAACTCTCGAACGCGAGTTTCCAACAAATCGCCGTTTCTCTGTAGATATATCAGAACGCTCTATCGTACGTTAAACTAGCCTTTTGATCAAACCGTTTTTCACGAATGAAATCTGATCATATCCGAGTACTCGAAATACTCGTTATAATCCGAATTTCGTGTTGGCAAATTCAAGATTGACAGTGAGTATACTCGAGTATCCACCAGACACTTATATCCGAGTATTCGAATTTTCTTTGTTTAGTATATTCAAATATGAAACGTTTATTATTCGGACTTAAAGTCTGAAGAAAGCAAGCTTCGGTAAAGGATTTAAATTAAAGAATGCGAAAATTAGTAACTATAGGAGACTATTTGACACTGATATTTAGTATTCGATATACCCACACAAAGATAATACTTTAAAAATCGAAGAAAAATTTGACTGACTCAACGGGGAATTGAATCCACGACCGCTGGGGTGGCAAGCAGAGACTCTACGCACGCCCCCAATAACACCCTCTATATTTTTCCTCGTTCTTCCCCCTATACACGTAGTTGGAACTGTATATCACACGAGTATCAGAATACTAATATCCATACTACAATCTAAATTAAGAAGCTCTCTAAGTACTAAAATACTCAAAATTCAAATATTCGTTAATCCAAGCAGCATTAAGAGCCCTAGCTTGGACCAGTCGCAATGAGAATCCTCCCAGACTAACCTAACCAAGAGAATTTCCTTCTCTAAACCAGCAACGTCGCTTTCCATCCGTTCTTTCGCGGAATATCCAACGTTTCCAGGCGAGTTTCCTTCTCCTTTACGCAACGAGACAAGCTCCCATATAAACTTGATTGCGAGAACTGGCTTTGTTACCAGCGGCCATTACAATCTCCCCAGCCAGAGACAAGCGCCACTTTGTTTCCCTGTTGTCTCGTGCGTGCACTCTATATACATACCGCGTCTCCTTTGTGTCCATTTGCCGATCCAGCCTGGTGATTTCATCTGGATTCCCGGACTGGACGATTGCTCAATCAATTTCGAACCTACGACTCGTTGAAATTCTAATCAGGAAACGATGCAACGACGTCTGTTCAAGCACGAATACCTCTACTCCATTCCCGAATACACTGGACTCTATTGAAACTATTCGAGGAACTAATCAAACAGAGAGATTCAGCAAGAAGTTCGTCCTGTCTGTTGGCGATAAGTCGAGGATTAGAGAAGCGGAGTGTCGTGACCTCTGGTTACTCGGAAACACTGGTAAAAGCAGCCTCTGGAGTTGAAGTAGGGACGAGAAGCTTGCGAAAAGAGCCAGAGAGCCCCAGACACTGCGTTTAACTTCCGGGAAAATCTTCAGTTTCTCTCTTTCGAGACTCGTCTGCCGTGAAATTAATCGAGTTCGCTGGCCCTGCAATGCGTCTCTTCTAACCTTTTCTCTAAATTGGTAATTAAACAGGACACGGGTGCACTGTGCGTTAAATCGTGGCCTAGATCCGACCTCCAAATGTCTACAATTTCCACTCCGAATAATTAGAACCAATATTCGTCGGTGAAGTGCAAATTGAATTTGAAAATGTCGAAAATTACCGCAATGTTTGTCTCGTTGGAAAGGCTTGGAAGTGTTGAACGCGAAGTGGCGAGCGTAAGGTTCTCTTTCTGCTGGCTCGTTGGCAGGCTGACGTGCCAATTTCGATGATCGAGGATGATCGAAAGCGGATCCGTTTCAGAGGCCGGATCGTGGCCCCGAATTCGATGGAATCCAGTTCAGGACTGGTTTGGAACGCAGCGGCGAGGTGGTTGCATCGCATCGCACAGTGCACATCGGCCCTCGCCGCGAATCTCGGTCGCATGCAAATTGCATTTCATAACTTGTTACCCTTGCCGCGTCTGCCACGAGTTTATCGCCCCGATAAACTCCAGCTACTCTCTTCCTCGCGCATTTTTCCCTCACACCTCCGCTTTCTTCCGTTTTTCTTCTCACCTCGTCCAAGGTTCTATCGATCCGCCGGGAGGAAACTCGGGTCGATTGATTTTACGTCGTCTGGTCAACTTTGCTTCGAGGTTTTCTGTATTCTTTTTTTCTTTTTTTTTAGTTGATTCACGGATTTGTTTATCTATGCAGCAGGATCTTTTGCTAGCATTAATCAAGTGATTACTTGAACTTCTTCGAACTGAACTTAAAGTTCGTACGATTCTTGGTAGATTATTTTTGAGGAATTTAAAGGACGACTTTCATTTCTCCCTGAAAAATCCGACACTTCACATTACACGTCCTAATTACTTTGTGTTTATTTAACTTTTTTGAAGTTACTTCGATAGCGATTTTCAGTTTCTGAAAATTCTGAAATCGAAGTAACATGACCGCCTGAAATGATTGAACAATTTAGCTCGAGTTTGTCAGAAAATTTTCACAATTCATATCGAGTAAGTGAAATCACGTCAAAAATATTTTGACGTGAACAATATTTCTCATGTAAATCTGAATTGCAAGCTCGCCAGGAACAAAATTTCCTCCGACGTCAGGTGAAACACAAAAAGAGAAGAACGATTAACTCGAGAGAAGAAATCTTCAATCTGCATATTAGATTGATCAGAGGACAAAAGAAGAAGGAGAATAACTGATTGATTGAAACGATAACTCGTTGTTTGTTTTAGCTACCGTTAAATTACCATTCCCGCATACGTACACGTAGCGTAATTAGAATCTAATTCCCCTTGTCGTCACATCGACCGAGCCGAATGAATTTACAACGAGCAAGAAAGATATTTGAATGATAATACAGGCAAGGAGACGTTCAGCTGCATCCGGTTCCCTCAATTATTGCCGCAGCTGACCCGCATACCATTAATTAGGTCGGTGGATCGTGCAAGATCAAAGATCCGAGTGGAAGAAGTTTCATCGTGAATCTATAGGCCAGCAGCAGCAGCAACAGCAACAGCAGCTCGTTCCCTTCCCGCTTCTTATCTCCCGCGAAACTCTCACGATTGTCCTAAGTCTCACCTTTGCCCTCTCGTCTCGCCGTGAACGAGACCGTTGAAAATCGATTAATCGGTTGAATCGATTTTTCACCGCCACGGTCAGACCAGCCTAAGAAACAATAAACACTCCCACCGTTTCCACAACCGTCGAACAGACAGAAATTTCAAGAAAAACGGACCGACGCTAAATTTGTCACACCTAAGAAGAAGGTGACGAGAAACCCTCGTAAAAATCTCCCCTATCCCTCAAACAACTGTTCATTCTTCAAACGTTTTTGTTCCTCGAACAAACCTCTCTTACAACCTCAAAGAGAGTAAGCTCTGACTTCCTGCACGAAATGGCAACCATCTGCCGCTGAACGTCGTTTATTTCAAAGAAGACGAAAGAAACACAGCAGGTCTAGCCAAGCCAAGGTCACCGGAAAACGAAACTCCTTTCGAACCTGCTAAAAGGATCCAGCGTAACAAATCTTTCTGGTGGAGACCGAAAAAGGAGAACCGCCACAAGGAGCCGATCCTTAAAATAGATCCTGAAGAAGAAGCAGGAGGATCTTTCTTTCACGAATAGAGAATTATTCTGATTACCTGGAACAAGCCTAACCGAACCTATCCTAACTTCGAGGAGTTGGCGGAGCAGGTAGAGAAGGCTTGGCGAAGCCTCGTGAGAATCGAGGTTAGGCCGGTGAGTAGCCGCGGGTGTCCGTGAGTTGGCTCTCGATCGGGCCCCTCCGCGTCTCCACGATCTTATGGAAACAAGTCGACCGGGCTGTGTGCGGTTTCGAGCGGTGAGAATCTAGCCAAGAAGAGCCGAGAGATCTTAGGCTATGTTAGGTTGGGTTAGCATAGGGCGCGACCACCGCACTCTCATGCCACCCAAGACTCTCCGCTCTGTCGGGTCGCACCGGGTAGAACCTGAATCTCGAAGGTTCTCAACCTGGTCGACTCTCTCTCTCTCTCTCTCTCTCTCTCTTTCTCTTTCTTTCAGTCAACTCTTCAAGCTGTTTCGTCAAACAAGCTCTGAACGATCTCTCTCGCGACTTGCCTCCTCTCTACGGAGGGAGAGAGAGACGGTTTCTTTCCTTTATTCGTTACGTGAACCGACACACGCACCAGGGAGGACCAGGGACGGCCGGTGAATGGAAAGCAAGTTTCGGCTACCATTTTCGATCGAGCTCGAAGGAGGACGCGAGGATCGATTGATGGAGAGGACGAAGGTTTTGCTGTGGAGATTATTCGGGTTGTTTTTTGCTTTTACCGGTGGAGAGAAAAATGAACGAGGTGGAAAGTCTTTCTAACTTGGGTTGTTAGAGGAATTTTGAGATTAATTGTTTCTCGATTTAGGTTCTTTTTTCGTAGGAATTTCGAAATGGAGATTTTGGGAGAGATTTGGCCTCGTTTGGGAGAAGTGTCGATGGAATTTCTTCCTCAAGTTTCACGTCTTTTTTTGTACAAAGTTTAACTTGTTGGTGTTATATGGTGGATTTTGTCAGAGACTTGACCTCGTTGGAAACAAACGTTATTAACCCTTTCGACTACAGCCAAACACGGTTGCACACCTTTCACTGCTTTTGGATCAATTAAATTTCTCATTCAAATTCACGTTTCAATGCGTTACCTATAAAACTGACAAACCCTGTAAAAGACACGATTTACGAAAGAACACTTGTTAAAAGCTTTCTACAGCAATTACTCGCGATTACATTCTCCCCGAACGCGTCTTGAAAGCACAAAGGCGCCCGGTGCGTGTGTTATCGATCAGAGTAGTCGGAGGAAATTTGTCGCGTCTGGATTTTTATGGGGCGTAAGTTGCCGCTAAGTGGAACGCCGTTCGATTTTATTTCGTCGTTGATGCTCTCTCAGGCCAAGCCACACCTCGAGCTCTCGCGTCTGTGCCAAGGCGAAAAAGAGACACCGAGCGCAAAAAGAAGGATAATTAACGACGGCGGTGCAATTCCTTGCCAAAAATGGCCGCGTGGTGTAACGCGGTCCGCGGGGTTACATAAAACGGCCATCTTCCCTATAAGGAGCGTGTCAATTTGAATGAAAAGGATTTCCAAGGGAGGGAGAGAGACGCGCGTCGAACGCGGCGCACATCAACGTATTCACAATTATACCGAACGTAATAATAATGCAATGTCGTAACGCAAGTATACGAGGTAGAGAACGTAGAAACCCGTGAAGAAAGGCGCGAAACGTGCTCGAAACACGGTTTCTTCGTCTTGTTACAGATACAGAAACTCCGCGGTTCACGGTCGATGCGCGCTACGACTCGCTTGCTCGCGATGATGATTTATTAAACGCCGTGTAGATCGCTAAACGGCACGTTTGTTGCCGATGTAACCAACTCGATGGAGATTAGAAGCGATGAAGTTGTAAAATACTCGTTTTATATCCATCTGAATGGTAGACTTGTTTCTTCGGTTCTTTCACGGTACGATAGAATTCCGAGGTACGCGAAGATTAATTGTTTCTATATTTAACAAGTTTATTTTTCATACGAATTGTAAATTATTGCTGTTACGAGCTGCTGTACTCGTTTAAGAGAGACGTTATTAACCCTTTCACTGCTGCGTTCTGCGTTTCTGCCAGGAAACGATAAAATAGCGAGAAAAATTTGATGCTAAATTTTTCTTTACCCCTTAACCCTTTGAACTCCAAATTTTTTTCTAAATTTTCTTTTCGATAACTCCCTATTATTTTAAGAATTTTATCTGAAATGCACTTCAAAAGATATTTGCTTGATAGAATTGTTTTTACCAATTATATTGAAAATAGCATTAAGGGTCATGTATATGAGTACCTATTGCTGATCCAGGTAAGAAAAATATTGCAAAATATAATGCACATTTAAACTGGCAGTTTAAAAATTACTTCACCCATACCTGTGAATAAAATTGACGTCGAGTCACACTCGACAAAGGAGTCCAAAGAGTTAACCTAGCAGACGTGTCAGACTCGTACCGGAAATTCTGATGAAGATGTGACAAACATCTTAAAAAATTAATCGTAATCCTAAATTTCGTTTTAACGTGTAAATCTGAGGATTACTAAATGTAACTAGTCTGTAACAGAGTAGCTTTCGTTACTTGATACTAAAGCAGTAAATGGTTGTAATTGTTAATTATCGCAGTTTCGTACAACATTAATTAATAAATTCCCAAAATTAAACAGCGTGAAAATAATATTGATCCTGCGAGAGCAAGAGTGAAATATTCCAAGAATTTTATTCACAAATCTCCCGGTGTGCTTTATCGAATTGATCCAGCTCGATTCTAGTCGTATTCGGATCAAGGATCCGACGTAACAACGTTCACCAGGATCGCTCGGGGATATTTTAACGCTGAACCGTTCACGCGTCCTACATAATCGACGAATGATGAGTACTAACGACCGCTACCTTCGGCGAGCCGCGGTGATTAATGAATCTCGCCAATTTTTTTTCATCCCGTCCGTTCAGTTTTGTTCGCCGCGACAATCATCCTATACATCGCGACGCCGCGCCGTCGTTTGTGTCTCTGATTGGACTTTCAATATTCTCGTCGTAACCGGATGAGATTTCACGATTCATTAAAATATACTCAACGCACAGAAACGCGTGGCAATCGATAGATTTTCTCTCATCGACGACCTATGACGCCGCATCTATCCAACGATCGACCTCGAGCTTATTAGACCGATTCAACCGCGAGATTCAATTAAAGCGCGACTGGATAAGCCAAAACAAACATCGACGATTGTAAGATAGAAATGATTATCCCGGACTTTTGTTCTCGAAACTACCGTTCGTTGTACGCCCATTTCTACGAGTTATGCTCTAGTAGGTTGCCTCGAGAACCAGCCTCGTCATCCAGCTACCATAACTGTAGAATCACTGTGGCATAGTGACAAAGATGTTAGATATACGGAAGAATAAGGTGGACAGTTAGGAAAAATCAATTTTAAATGCCTATCTACTTTTTTCCACTGTCTGTTTTAATAAACGTATCGGGAGAAAGAGGCTTTTAATATATCGCCAATTGATCGGGTAGATGGAATTATTTTCTACCGTATCATTCGCAATTGATGATATTTCATTCCCGGTTGACTATTCTGCGGAATTTCAATCTGTAATTCTGTTCGAGGTAACAAATCATCGTTCAATTTCACATTACCAATTTCCTTCCTCTTCGTCTTCGTTTATTTAACGTCGTATCCATGTTACGGTCATTAGCGACGCTTTCTTCCTAAACCTAAATCAACCTCCACCCACCTACAATTCCACAGAAAAACAAAATTTTCTGTCTCGAATCTCCTCGAGTCCCTTTAAAATTTCAAATCTCTTCCGTGGTTCATCCACTAAAATTCACGAATTCTAATATTACTATTTTCTCTACCAACTTGTCTCCAAATATTCGACAACATCAAACCTCCACCCACCTACAATTCCACAGAAAAACAAAATTTTCTGTCTCGAATCTCCTCGAGTCCCTTTAAAATTTCAAATCTCTTCCGTGGTTCATCAATACCTACGCTATTTTCCCTACCACCTTGTCTCCAAATATTCAACAATCCGCCAAATTACAATTCCACGAAAAGACAAAATTTCCACAAATACTAACCAAGAGAGCGGCGAATGCCTAATTACCCGATTTTACGAGCGAACCGGCAAAGAAGCCCGATCCGATTTCACCCCGAAAAGAAAAAAAAAATAGATTAAGAGCAAGTAGTTCGGAATAAGATTGAATTGAATGGATGCAGGAAGATCGTGGAGTGAAACACAGTCGAGCTAATTTCCAATCGAACGGCTCCGCTAGGAGAAGGTTCGGCTGCTGTTCGACTGGTACACTTTCCTTCCTGCATTTAGGCACGCGTCGTCCGGCAACTGGACACACCAGCACGTTGCACGGTCGCGTGTCCACCGAGACGGATAGAAAGTATACACGTCTCGCCGCGGAAACGAGCCTCGAAGACTACCTGCCAGGACATTGTCGAGAACAATGCAGCCCGGCGTCGAACAATACTGGCCGATGTTAAAGGAAATCCTCCGAGCAGTGTCGCTTTTCACTGGATTTCGTCCGAGAAATTTAACCATGCCCTTTGGGTATCAATGGCGGGAGGATGTGAATGAAGTTCAGGTCACCGGAGGTGTCTTCTCTGTTCAACAGATCTACACACAGAGAGACAGCAAGTGTTATCTCGCCGGTGATTCTACGGAGAATAGGGAAAAATCCTCTTTTGTAACCTCTTGGGAAGCATTTCAGAATTTCTGCAGGCGTTTATTCCCGATTCCGCGAGAATTATTCTTTAATTTACCGCCCGGAGATCGTTTCACAGATCGAGCAATCTACCAGAGATCTGCCTATTATCTACGGAAAGTTTCTACCATGCATTCAATTCCGATAACACGATCTAGCTTACACTCTTGGGAGTAATTTCGAAAGACTGCAGACGTTACCTGTGATTCTATAGATGGTAGAATTATTGCTCGGTCTACCGCTAGAGAACGTTTTCTGAGATTCGACGTTACGGTAATACAGGGATCTGCTTTCTTCGAAGAAAATCTCCAAGGAAAAATTTCCTCGAATGGTTTAGAATTGTCGTTAAACCGCTTCTTTCGCCAGCCCCTGTTTCTTCGAGTCGTTACTTACCCCAGCTAAAGTTGCGACGTTTAAACGATAGGCTAGCACCCTAAATAGAGGATCGAGGGGTGATCCTTTCCGTTTCTTAGAAGGTTTCCTCCCCACCCTGGCTTCTTCATTCCCAGATCAGCTTATATGGGAGGAATGTTGGACGGTATCAAAGGTATCCGGACGTACTCCGAGCTTTGAAACACGCGGCCCCGACGTTAAACGGCGTGAAACGATGCTGGGAGCTCCTTCGACTGTTGGCGAGTGGCAACCATGATTGACACTAAGAGGTGACTCTTCCAACGATTCATCCGACAGCCAAGTCGAATGTTTTCTCCTCTCCGCCGATATATATGTTCATCGCGAACAGCTTTTACCTGTTTTTCTAACCTCGGTTTGTTTAATCATCGGGCACTTCTTACGAAACAGGCAACGATTACGCTGCTCTCTCGCGAGGATCGAATTTTCCGAGAAATACAACTTTTCCAACTTGCGTTCTCTCACGAACGCGTTGTCCTAGCGATTGTTTATCCTGCTTTATTTAAATGATCTAACTACGGGAGGGAAGATGGCGGGGGCTCGTGCAATGACTTTCACGAATTCTATTCGAACACAGTGGCTTCCTGCTTTCTCGATAACGACCCTAATCTCCCCGGGATAAAGACGGCATTGTTCGATTTAATTGTTACTTAATTAGTCATTGTTGCGGCCGCCAGATCGACCGGATCACGGTTCGCGCTATCGAGATCGATCTCCGATGGACGCAGACTTTTCGAACTGGATCGATATCGATTTTACTCTGATCGAAGCGATCGTCGATCGAGATATTTGCATAGAAGATCAATTTTATCAGCCAGAAAATTCTCGAATCTTGTTTCGCTCGTAAGAATCAAACGTATCTCCAAAGATTAACCGTGACCTCTGACCTGCCGTTAACCCCTACTCGCTCGTCCACTATCACGTTTACGATGCTCCTTTACGACGCTGTTAATACTCTCGTTCACGACTGTTCCAAGATAATGGAAACCACAAGCCACCGGACAATTAAGTTTCATTCACCAATTCTTCAATAAAACACATAGCGCCATCAGCTTTCGCTGACATTATTTCCACGTAGCTGGATTCGAGCCCAATTAACACGCCGAACGTGTCGACTTTCTTATCCAATTACCAACGTACACACGATATATAGAAAAAATTGTATATATAATATAAATGATGAAAAACGAATCTAGACTGGTGTCTCCAGTCTCTCTCACTCTCCAAAGGTATCGATCCGAAGGTAGGAAAAGATGGAATAGAGAAAAATTGCTTTACATCGTGCATTAAGTCGAAGAATCAAAAGCGGTTTCTAATCGCGATCGGTATCGCGATCATTCGCCAGGAGGCTAGAGAATGATCGGTTAGCGGAGGATGAGGCGGCTATAAATTGAAACTGGCTACGTATCGCGGCGGATAGAGT
>NW_017100964.1:108546-146173 GCF_001263275.1 Habropoda laboriosa
AGAGCAGATCGGAAAGACGCGGCGCGTCGCGGTCGAAAGAAAATCCCGAAGGTGGATACGCGTGCGTGGATATTACATCGCCGTGGGGCTTTAGGATACGGCTGATCATAGGATAATAGTCGTGAGAAGTTGAGCAAAAAAGACGAACTAGGAAGATGCTTTTCTGCACACACACAGGTAGGGTGTATCACGCGAGCCCCGTGGCAAGATTATACGAGCCACGAAACGGAACGTTACGGGGCACGGCATTGAAATAAAGGGATAACGGTAGCTCACGACTATTACGTGGCCCCCGTCTCTGTTTAACGTGGCAACGAGAGGGATTCGTGCATAGAATTTCGCGTGGTAACGCGACTTCAGGAGGAGACCTCACACGCGGACGGCGTCGATCGAAAACGCTCGGGTGATTGGACTCTTAATTACTTTTCCCGGCTTCGTGACGTGAAAGTGTGATTCTTTGTCTGCTAGTTTAGCATACCTACTCCGGTGATCTTTCTAGGGTTCGGCGAAGGACGATGTAGGTGTGAATTTAGCGGCTGGTCGTTTTGAAGATCGTGGGTGAGATATCGAGGAATTCTTTGGGTGCTGGTTTAGCGTAACTCTGGTGATCTTTGTAGGGCTTGAGTTAGGAATGAAGAAATTTTTAAGGAAGGAATATTCCATTCGTAGTGAACTTCTATTACTACAAATACGAATTGTCTATAGTGTCTTAATTTCTTGTCATTTAACAGGGTATCAAAACTTTACAAGGCTAAGACGAACGAATCACTTGTCGATTTACACCAATATTGAATCTGCTGCTAATTTTTTATAGATTTGAAACGATGCTGTAGAGATCAATAGCAATTTACCCCATTTGGATTAATATAAATTATAAAAAATTGCTTACTTTTTTCTGGAAATCTTTATGTAACTTGCAATGCACAGTGATCCCAAACTTCTGGCCGGTAGAGTGTATGTAGCTATAAAAAATTGCAGGACAAAGGATTAATCCTTTGTAATGCCTTTTTTTAGGTAGAAATAGTTGTACTGCGCTTCACGGTTGAGACGTGGTAAAAGAAACTTGTATTCATAATACACCGTGGTTGTAATACATTATATGGATTAAATATTGGTTCAGGTAACCCTGGAATAACGCTATTAATTGGTTCCGTGTGATTGAAAACCGTGTTATTCGATACTTGGAATTCGTACAATTCTAGAGATCACGTTCTGTGCTATTTTACGTGTGCCTGTGTATATTACATAGATATGCTTACCTGTGCCTGCGTATATACACAGTGTATTTATTTTTAGAGGGTTACCTGTATTTCTCCTTTCCATATTTTTTAGACATCGCAAACAATCAATCGAATGTATTATTCTTGAAGTCAATAAGACCTACATATATCAATACAAGGTACACAGTGCACACATAATCCCCCTTAAATGGGGAGGTGACTTCTGCGAGTTTAAAACAAAAGAGAGGAGATGTGTCTGAGTGGGATACCGATATATCAAGAGTCAGTTGTTCACGTTCAGGACTCGATATCGAATTATGTACTTTGTTTCACTCGGCACGCTCGAACTCCACTCCGATGTCCCATTTCCAAGAATTGGTAGGGATAGCGACGGACGCTTATGTGTGCACTACTGTAATAGTGGTTCAACCTGGAAAAGACTGCTTCCTTGAGAAGAAAAAAAAAGAATCGAAATTGCAGAAAGCTTCTTTTCCAAGAAAACCAACCTTAAAAATCCATAAAAAATAAGTGTATACACAAAATTGTTCCACCTGTGTGATCCAGCCTTCCCCAAACTCCCAAAAATCGTCGCCTCACGAAGAAACCGAATTCGATCGTTCATACGACAAAGAAGAATCCCCAACCAAGCGTAGAATAGAAAGAAAAGAACGGTCTGGAATGAAAAAGAGTACACAGCAAGATATCTGCCACTTGGTGCTAGGCTATCTAAGCTACATAAGCAGAGGAGGTGAACTCGTCTCGCCTTTGGGCATCGATCTCGAGAGGAGAACCGAGAGCTTCCCTCTCGTACCTCCTCTTTCGTCTCCGCGCGCGAGCATTATCCTACGATCGACCACACCCGAGCCCTCCAGCGAAATCCGTCCGTGGAATCGCAAGCGCGTACATCTTCCTCCGGAATTCCTCTTTCGGCCTGGCATCGCCACCTACCCATCCATCCCCTCTGCAAACCGAACACAAGCCTGCCCTCTCGTACCGTCCAACACCACTTAGGCTACGCTGGTTTCCCTGTGTCTCATTTCAAACCGTGCTGCTCCGTGAGAAGCGGCTTTCTTCGTTTCGAGATTCCCTCGTGAGAAAAGTCTGGCCACCTCGGGCGCGCGAAAACCATTCGTGATATAGTCCATTAACGATCCCGGCTGGACACGAGAGTGCAATAAAATCGAGGGTGAAGAAATTACCGTGGAAAAGGGACTAGTAAAACGTGTAGGTACGACGATTTAATCTAGAATTATTCTGCGGTCAATCCTTCGAAAAGCTCTATTGCAATCTAGCTCGGTTTAAAACTGTTCTTCAAATCCTACGCTAAGCTTGGTTCCCCAATGAAAAAAGAGCCTAATCCTTGGAAAATCTAACCTGCAGTTAATGCCTCTCTATACCTGAAAGGTTTGAAAAGGCGGCTTTAAAAGTGTCGCAGAAATCAAGGGAACAGAGTCCCAGAAACAACGCGAACGGTAGGCTTTCTCTGGCAATTGACGATTCAGAAGGCTGATGGGGCAAAAACGGGGACGGTTGGCGCGTAAAACGATTACCGATCCGCTAAAGGACAATTCAACCGTTCCACCCGCTTAGGGACACGCACAGAAATACAGAGAGAAACGGGAGAAGAGAGGTCTCTTCTGTCCGTGCAAAAAGCCGATTCCGAGTGAAAAATCGTGCACTCTCTCGGCGCCTATAACTGGCCGCGGCCAGAAGCCGAGGGAAAAGAGAGCTCGTTATCTTTTCTTTGAACGGTCTGCGCTAAACAGCGCCTCTACATAATTGAATGGCTCGGCCTATTCAGGACCAAGGATCGGATCGTCGGATGATCAGCGAGCCCAAGCTTTTTGCACCGTTTTCTGCCCCGTGGTCGTCTTCCGCAACGCAGAACCGCGATCCTTTTCAGTCAGTCTCGCTGCTAATCCGCGTGTACGCGTTCCGCCGCGTAATAAGGCCGTGACTGTGTGTGCTCAGCTGCGAGTGGGTGGATCTAACGAATGGATCTGTCGGATCTGTAAACATTTGACGTGCGACGGACGTGCTAGATCGATTGATCTGTGTTTGCCGAACAATGCCACTTTGTGAAGCAACTCTGGGAACATTCTCGCTCGCCGTTGAGTATTCCGTTTGTTGAGAACGTTCGTTAATTTAGAAGTCTAGAGTTTGCGGGGTAATTCTGGGAAAATTTGGGTCTCTGGGGATTTCGGTCGACGAGAATGCTGAAATTAATTTAGGAATTAATGCCACTTTGTAGAATAATTTTGGTCGGATATGTCGTTTGTTGGGAACGTTGATTAATTTAGAGATCTATGCCACTTTTTAAAGTAATCCTGGCAAGATTTCGCTCTCTGCGAATTCCTTTCGTCGAGAATGTTGATTAATCTAGAAATTACTGCCACTTTGTAGAATAATTTTGAAGAAATTTTGGCTGAATATTTCTTTTGTTGGGAACGTTGACCAACTTAGAAATCTAAGCCACTTCGTGGGATAATTCTAGCAAAATTTCGCCTCAGACGTTTCTCTTCGAGAACTCTAGAAGATTACTTTCAGAATATACGAAAAAAATGTCAAGAACGTTACATTAGAGTGATGTTCAGGCACTCGAGAGTATCGGAAGTCATTAGAGATTCGATGCTATCGCACTTCGCAAACTCTTGGCGCGCTTTCTCGACTCTGCCGAATATACACCATCGCCGACAATACCGTGAGAAAGACAAGCAAAAACCGGCTTGCAGGAAACACTCCAACAATACCGTACAACATACAAATCCGTGTCTCAATTATTCAACGAAAAAGCCTGTCATCGATATCCAAACGAGCTCCATCCTTCAGTGAAAGTTAACGTACAGCGGACAATTTGTACCGTGTATAAATTACGCGATTAAGGCTGATCGATGTTTTGACACACGGGCAAACAATGATACAACGACCGCTCGGGCCCAACGGTACATCGCGTTCGATTTTCCAACGACGACACGTCGTCGACGTACGCGAATGATCGATCACGACGAAGGGAAGCCAACGGGTTTTCACCAGATCGTGATTTTTTCCCCACCAGATCCTTCGTCTGCACAGACGTGTTCAACACAGTTGCGTTTTATCCTCCGCGCCAGTTGTTGCGTTGGCCAGTTTCCTCGCTAAGTTGTTCGTCTCTGTCGCGCCGCTTACGAGACTCGCCGGCTATAAGGTTACCGGAGAGGCCAACCGCACGTCAGACGAGAGTCAACTATAGTAGAAATCTCGTCGACGAATATTACACGGCGGGCGTTAATCGCGCTCGACGGGCGTGAAGCAGCGGCGTTAAGGAGGGAAATCGCTCCGGCTCCTCGTCTTCTATTTTGCTTTCCTCCCTATTCCGCCGAGAAGCGGCCTCTTTGACGGTAACAGGGATGTCGTTTCTTCTTTTGTTTCCCGAGAGCGAGGGTAGCACCTTATTTTCAAGGGGAGAGACATCGCGGCGCGAAGTACTGTGTTCGTCGATTTCTCAATTTCGAGGAAAGTTTGGGAATTTGGTTTGAAGCGTGAGGAGTGTGGGATTTTCGAGAAAATTAGTTTGGAATGTCGAGTTGTTCTTGTGGGGCGAGGTAGGTTGATTCGTTGATAGATTTGGAGGGGAGTTTAGAAATTTGAGTCCAAGTGGCACAGTGTAAGGAAGTTGGTTAACTGAGAAAACAGAGGGAAAAGGTAAATAAGTCCCTGAAAAGTTTGGTTAATTTCGTAATTTGGAATTTTTGAGAAAATTATTTTAACGCGGAATAAGTCGATTCGTTACTAAATTTCGAGTGAAGTTTAGAAATTTAATTCGAAGTGGCACAGTGTAAGGAAGATGCTTAATTTTTGAGAAAATGGAGGAAAAGTTTGGTTAATTTCGCAATGTGGAATTTTTGAGAAAATTATTTTGGAATACAGAGATATCCTTGCAACACCAAATATGTTAATCAATTACTAAATTTCGAGTGGAGTTTAGAAATTTAATTCCAAGTGGCACAGTGCAAGAAAATTGCTTAATTCCTATGAAAATGAAGGCAAAAGACACATAAGTCTCCGAAAAGTAATAAATAAAGGGGTTGAAACCCCCGAATGTTTCGCCCGACGAAAGACCGGTCTATTAATCAAACATAAAATATTGTTCTTTGCCCGAGCAAACCTTTGCCGTAACTTTATATTACCCTAGCCCTGTCCCACGTGTCGAAGACAATTCTTCAACGTCGAACTTATCAAATTACTCTAACCCTCGTTCGAGAAATGTCAGACTTTTAGGCAGGAACACGCAGATGGTCTCCAGTTTCGATCTGCAATACGCCCGAATTCCAACACCTTGCAAATCACACACAGAACTCTCGTCTAACTGTGAAACTTTTCTAGGACACCCGTGATGCGGGACATTTATCACAGTCTAGCTAATGGTCGAAAATGACCGTCTAACTTCGATTCACGTTCGCCGAACGTTCACACTGGCCGCGTTATAGTTTTCCACGCCGAAAAATTTCGCGTTCAATGTTCCGTGTCGCTTTTCTTGTCCGCGAGAAACTCTGCGTCTCGGACGATCGACCTTTATGCTCGCGTTTCTTCTGGCTCGATTCGCGAAATATGAAAACGAGATTATCGACGTGAGCGTGGAACCAGGCCAAATCACGCCATTACCCCGAAATTACTTTCCACTGTCCAGTGGACCATTGAACCCCGCGAAAATGTCTTGAAAATTCTTGAAAAATTGTGTCGCGTGTGGCTTCAGATACTTCATCTCTGGCGATATCGTAAATTTACAAGAAAATTAGGAGTAAATTTTTAATAGCTAATTTTTCACCTCTCCTACAGTAATCAATCAATTTTGTAAATATGAGGGAAGGGAATTTTAAAGCGTATTTTCACATTTTTAACGAACGTTTTCCTGCGCAAGATAAGAGTGGGAAGCGTGAAAAATAACATAACGAGCATCTGGACGCGCCGGTCTTTGTCCAGCGGATGAAAGAGGCCGGTTCAACCGCCGGAGAAAGGCTCCAGGCCTATCCTTGCGCGCGAAAAGAACCAATCGAATGAGAAAAAAAAAAGGAAAAAACCAAAAAGCAACAACGATTTTAACCGAGAAACTCGCGTGTTCCGTGTCTATCAAGGTCTCAGCTCTGTTGCTGCGAGCCTAATGGAACAACGGTCTGACGCTAACGCGTTACAACGTCTCGAGAATCGATTCCACGCGATCTGAAAAGGAGAAACAAGAAGGGAAAAGGAACAATATGCAGAGGAGGCTGTAAATAGAATTCACGTGATCGTCCACCGGAAACCAGAACGTTTAGTTCACTCTTTGTTTTAACCAGCTTCACGATTGCCAGACGTAATTTAATTACAGCTCAATTTACGTTCTGTAGGTGTTGCGTTTCACGAAACTACCTCTTTCCTTTTCCTTTTTCACTTATTCGAGAGCTCGCGTCGATTCGTCTCACCTGCCACACAGCGAAACGCTTTCTCGCGGAATTTCGAATAATAAATTCTTCTCGGCCGGGAATCACCGTTGCACCGTGACCGGAACGCTCCAATGTTTGATCGAGTGTTACACGAAACGATGGACTTACGGTTGGATGTCGAACGTTTCGAGGGAACCAGCAGGTGGTAGGTCGAATTTCGAAGTGATTTTTTCGGGGGATTTGTAACACTTTCTTTGTCCACTCTTGCCAATTATCGAGACAATTAGTAGTTTTCTTTCTTCAGTCTTACCAATTAATACATTATTTGACTACCTTGTGATAAAAGTTTGGTTAAATTTCTGTTGAAGTAATTAAACAAGCTTCTTGTAAATACTTTCAATAATTAGATTTTATTTTTTAAGTATTCTTTCATTACAATCATATCTAATTCGTCCCAGTAACACCCCTAATAGCCATACTTATTCGGAAATTCATTACTCAACCCTAAAAAATCTCAATAAAGTATAATAAAAATATGTTATTTTTCTCATCTAGAAAATTTCAAAGAAACTGTTTATTGTCACTTATCTCTTCAAGATTGGTACTGAATAAACAAAAAGAAGCAATGTACACTTTCTAGAACTCACGATTCTCATTCGTATCATTTTTTGCCCGACATAAAAAGAATGATCAATTCCCTAAAAATACTGAATAAACAAGAAAAAAAAAAACAATACACTTTCTAGAACCGAGAATCGATTCAAATTCCTTTTCCCGTTCGTATTATTTCTCTCCTAACATAAAAAAAGCTACCAATTCCTTTAAAATACTCGATTTTAAAAAATATTTTCCAAAAGTACGACAAACTCAGCTGACCTCCACGAGCCTCCCCCCAGTCTTCGATCAATCCAACCGTTAATTCGCCCCAATAAATACCGAACGCCCTAAAAAACCCTCGTTCCGCCTATCCAGCATAATTGCTCCAACTACACACCGTGCAAATCGAATCATAAACGACTACTTCGCCCATTTTTCCAACGGTCGTATCTCACGAAAGTCACACTGCATCCCGGAAAAAGAAGAAAGAAGAAAAAACATTCCGTCTACAGAGCGTGCCGTAAGTATGTAATCTCCGCAGATCCGGATAATCCGGAACCGCGATAGCAATTCGCGTTGCATTTAATAACGAACGATCAGTTCCTCGAGCACGAGCCTCGATCCAACCGAGGCGATTATTTTCTCCGGAGAAAGAGAAAGAGAGACTCGCTCTATAAATTTCGCGCGCGAGGACAATCCACGATAAATCATTTTCCAGCGGCAGCGAACAACTAACGGTAATTGGTCTAGTCGATGCATAAGCACTACCTGGTCCACACGAGGCTCGGTGATATTAATGATCGTCGACCGACGTGTATAACAAAGACCCGTTGCTCCTTTTTCTGTTATCGGCCAGAGGAGGATATACAGATAAATACGCGGGCATGAAACCAAGTACGTTTCCCTCCTACGATATCACTTTCTTCCCGCAAAAAGCAGCCACGGCGAGAAGAAAACGCTCAACGTCCTCGTGCCTCCCTTACGTGACGTTATTACGACCTCGAGGAAACAATACTACGGTTGTCTGGGTGGATACGGATATGTTACATAGGTGTGTGTGTGTGCGCGCGCGAGTGTGGTAAATTTAGTAATTACGGATACTAATTCCGACACAGCCGCGCGATTAATTAGCCTTACTCGACCTGGGACTTGGGGACTATTTTCTTCGTATCGCGGAGAAAATTGGAGATTGTAGTTTGTGTGTCGCACGTGGTGTGCGGGAGGTTGAATATTTTGCGAAATGTGGAATTAGGTTTGGTTAATGTTAATACGTCCACTGCCAGATTTACATGCTTTTCTCAGGAGGCCAGAAGGAAATTTTCATTATTCTAAGCTTTATTATTTTTTTTTTTTTTTTTCATTCAAAATAATGTCAACGAAAATTTTCAGTTGACCATATTCGTTTTATTTTAATTATTTGAGGCCCTCCGGTCACTGACGACCACCTTGGATAGGTGACCAACGTGGCAGTGAACGTGTTGACGAGAAAATTAGTATTTGAGAGAAATTGAAATTTGTAAAAAATCCAGGAGATTTCTGTTACAAATAGGCTCTCTTAAATCATTTCACACCGTGCTGTAGAGTTTTGTATTAAACAGTAATTGCGTAAATTATAATTGTCACACTGAGCCACAACAGAAGTCTCGATTTGCTTCACAGAAATACCAAAAAACGTTCCTGAAATATGCAAGGATAATTCTTCTCCAAAGGGACCGAGCGTAAGTTTCAGTATTGCTGACGTTGATTACGCCGCCCCGAGTGGCAGTGTAAAAATGACGAAAGGGGGCACGGTAAAAATGTGAAAAAGCTATCTGGCCGAGGTAGATCGTAAAGGAATATCGAAACGTCGAATAAATTTCGAACGTAGCCGGCAAGTGTAGCTCGGGTCCGGTTACGATAATCAAGTAAATGATTTAACGAGCGTGCACGCGCGTCTATTCGCGAACCGCAGGATATTAATGATCGTGGACCGTGCAGAGGAACTCGTCTCGTAGTTCCCTTTGCATCGTGGAGAACACACGCGGGCTCCAGCCGCGATTGTTTTCCTCTTACGGCCGTCACTTTCCTCTCCGTCGAGTTGCCGCGAAAAAATCACGCTTTCAAGACTCAATACGACACAACCATCGCGGATAACGATAACCCACGGCGTCCATTTTTGCCGATTATTACACCTCTTCGGATTAGTTCGTGATAAAGTGGCGAAATTTATCGAGTAATCTGACGGTACTCGGTGTTGTAAGAGGTTAGGTGAACGTGGAATTTCTGTCAATTCTTGGACACCATAAATATGTTTTTTTAGACGTACACTTATGTTGGTAAGTTTTGGGACACTTACTGAATGTGAAGGAAACGTAAACAGTGATTATGCAATTATTTAGTTTGGAATCGAATTTAACCCTTTAACTACAGATCACTCGTCAATTTTACTCTGGTTCGATAATTTCCTTTTCTGGAAATTCTTGCGTATCTTGCGTAGTCCTTTGATCTATAGATCACTCGTAATCTGAAAATCCTTTCTCTGAAAATTCTTGCGTATCATGCACAACAGTCTCAAACTTTTGGCCAACAAATC
Source organism: Habropoda laboriosa (assembly GCF_001263275.1). Lineage (NCBI taxonomy): Eukaryota > Metazoa > Arthropoda > Insecta > Hymenoptera > Apidae > Habropoda > Habropoda laboriosa. Next base: position 118,335 of record NW_017100964.1, read on the forward strand.
ACTCGTCAATTTCATCGAACCAATTTACTCTGATTCGATTAATTCTTTTTCTGAAAATTCTTGCGCATCTTGCACAGTAGTCTCAAATTTCTGACCTACGGATCACTCGTCATCTTGCGTATCTTGCACAGTAATCACAAAGTTTAAGTCAGCAGTGTATAAATTCGTTTACGTTGATTGTACCGAATATCTTATTTTTCCATGAGTTACACGAAGCTGATGATATTCTAAGCTCACCATATGCAGCCAAGGGTGCAACCACAAGCGTACGACAATGTATCGACGCTAAGGCTGTGTCGCTTAATGGACGCTAAAATGGCGGCGAAATGAAATTTCGAGGAAGCAACGCACTCGCTGCTTTCAAAGAGCAATTATCTTCGACGAAGTTACGTACACACAATATACCAAGTGGTTCGGTTTGACTTCCGTGGAAACTCGCGTCGCGGGTCGTAAAGGCGAACTATAAACTACGGAGAGAATCGTCGGTGAAACCTGTCCACGCGTTTGAAATAAACGCGTATGCAAATTTCACTGAGAGAGAGACATTAGCGATCTCGATACGTCCAACAGACGCTCGCGAACGATCAATTTTTCACCGAACAGACGGAGAGAGAGAGAGAGAGAGAGATTCAGTGATTCTCCTTTACGCCTCCGCGTTCTTCTTTTGCAATTCAACGCACTTTCCAAGGTATGTCCATTTATAGAGACGAACCGCATCGAACCGCTCACGGCGACCTCCATATTTTTCATAGCGACGTCAATACCAGATACTTATCTACGCAAGTGTTCCGTCGCCTTTATCCAACGGAGAGTGTCGCGTGTATCGACGTACGAAAACCTTGTTCTGAATCTTTATCACATAATTACGATCAACTCTGGCTACTTTTCCACTGATAACCTCACCACAGATACGCGGTCCAATTTGCAAGGTAAACGATACGAGGGAAAATTGTACGCGGTTCACGCGTGAAATATATTTCTTGTATCGTATTATCGTCGAACACGCTTTGAATGCCCCTGTACAACAGTTCAGCGATCCGTATCTTGACCCGCGTCGTGGTTCGATTTTTATCTAGACTTCGATACAACTCCATAGAACTCGCGTATGAAAGGACAGAAATATCATAAAGAGACGTGGATAAAAGGATATATACGTACGTATATAAAGTGAAAGAAAAATCGATGTAAAATGTGTACAACAGCTCGGTGATCGATATCTTGACCCACGTCATGCTTGATTTTTCACGAGGTTAACTATATTACTCTCTTCGATAGAACAAATATCGCAAAGAATGGAAGAAAAAACGGGTAAAAAGAACAGGCTGGTAATTACTTTGTAAACGACGCAACCGATGGTAATCGAAACGCGTAGATCATTCACAGGAGTTGGTAGCAATCGCTAAATCACGATTCGGTACGTCAATTTTCTGGACGCGATATCGCAACGTTTCGCGAATGTTCGAAAGTGAAAATGCCTGTGACTGTGCAAGCTTCGAAGCGACTCGCGCGACAGCCTGTCGTAGACGTAACCACGTGACACGCGTGGTATACAACGACACATCGATAATGATCCACGTGACTATAATTAGCCTGGCGGTGTAGAGCTGCAGGATCAGAGTGGATTAATCGAAGGAAGAGAGAGAGAGAGAGAGAGAGAGAGGAAGAGAGAACGCAATTCACGGATGATGGCTGCGTAATGATCATCGTGCACGCGCTCGATCTGCGCTCCCGCAATTAATAATGCCACGCGTTCACCATCCTTTGCACATTTTAAAGATCTTCCATGCTGATGAACTTTAACCTGAGAGACTCCAGCTCCAGAGAGAGCTTTCTTCTTCTTCTTCTTCTTCTTATTTCTCCTCCCGGCCACGTGACACTTATTATTTCGCTAACGATAATCAGCCGACGATTCTTTCGTTTCCGCGTGCCGTACAACACACATCCACTACCGGTTTCCCACAGAAAAATCGCCGTTCGGTCATTGTCAGGTGTGCCAAGCTCGTAAATTCACCATCGCGGAGACACTTTCGTGCATTCACTTGGACCGTTGTCTTGCACTTTCATCCGCGTCTTAATTTGTCTCTAGGTGTCGGGGACAATCTGTCCTCGTCATTCGAGATTTCTACCGTGCGACGTGCGGCCGTTCGCTTTTTCATATTGGTCAAATGTGTAATTAGGTTAGGTTCGGTAGTGAGGGTTTTCAAGGAGGTTACGATAGTTTTTTATGGTCTGTGATTGATTGTCAAGCGCTTGCTTTGTAACGATGAGTCGCGTTTGTGGTGTAGATCGTGGTTGAGGTATAACAAAAGACTTCGTTTACGCTTACGAAGATTATTAAATACGAATTAGGTATACAGTATTTTAATACCACGTGACATCGCTACTAGCATTAATTCTTGCCTCTTCCATCGAAATATAAAATTCTAATCAACCGTAAGAAATTGGGTTACAGTAGATTAGCTTCTTTTCAAAACTGTAAATAACTGTATATAGTAATAAGAAAAAATAGCGAAGCAAAGGGTTGAACAATATCCGCCAGTAGAATTAATCATCCAGCTCTCTTATCGCAGATTACTGCCCACTTTTGCACAGCAAAATTTAAAAGCCTCTACCGAAAGTCAATTAAGAAGAAGTGGGATTTCATGAAAACTGGTCGAAATCCAATCAAGATAACCGTACTCCACACCGATTACTTCGCAACACGTTCGAACTATGCTCTCTTACAAATCATCGGCTAAACGACACCTCGGGATATTTATTAAATTGAGTTACGCGAGTTATTACATTCCTCGGGAATAGATAAATCCCAAAGTGGAAGTATCGCGTTTGTGGAAGAGACATTCGATTAAAACGATTCGATATTCCGAGTGATCGAGGCACGCTGCCGTTGCACCATAGTCGTCAAGGATCCCTCTCCTCTCGTTATATCCGATGCAATTTATCCTGCCGGCTAGTGTTACTCTCCTGACAACCGGTAGTCACACTCGAGTGCAGTTGACATCCTTTACCTGGATACCAACCGGCTGCTTCATATTCCTCGATTTACGTTTGTTCGTTAGCGACTCGTAGAACCTGATCCTCTATCCGCGATGACATTTTCCGTACCCTCCTAGCGGCCGCATAAAACCGCCTCGTTGAAAACGCAGCCGATGGATCCGCGTTTCCTTCGCGCACCATTTACCTCGCTAACGACACGCGACTCGCGCGAATTCCTTCGTTTTCTAATCGTTCCTTTCCTCTTCAACGATCCACACAATCCACCGTTGCCTGAATGTCCAATCTCCTCGAGTTCGAAAATTTCCAGACTTTATCCGATCAAACTGTCTATAATTCTCTTCGGCCACTTCGTCGACCTTCGCGTGATACCACCGCGTAAAGTTTATAACGTTTCCACAGAGAACTCTCACAATGTCGAACGTAGCTAATTTTATGGTAATACCTAGGCAATTAGCGGGCAACATCGTGGCGTGTATTAGCGGCAATTTATAATACGCCGCGGTAGTACCGCTACTTTTGCCTATCGTTGATCGAGACCCAGTTCCATAAGTCGACGCATTAACGTCCGAATTCAACCCGCCTAACTTGCACGCGATTGCAAACAAGGATTTTCCAGTCGGCCTTCGTTTGTTGCAGCGAGTTGAGCTTTTCTAGCGAGTCATCGGTGAACATCTTGGTCGACTTGTGACATCTTGTTTCGACGATAGATCGGAATAGACGGAGAGAAGTGAACCTTTCTCTTCTCCTCGACGTTATTTCAATAACGTTCACGTACGACGCAACTTTATACACCGCGAGCAGTGGTATTATCCTCGCGATGACCCGTGAGCCTAGCGGCCTCGGCGCAATTGACATCCTTTAGCCGGGAATGCATCAGCTCCTCTCTGCGTCATCCTCGTCATTCGCTGTTTTACCGTTGCTTGTCATTACGGAGATACACAGCCTCGAGTACCTACGGTGACCCCGGTCTTCGCCTCCCAGAAACTTTTCTCTACGCGATCTCCAACGAGGTTCCTCGACAGGTTCGTCAAGCCAGTGATACGGCGAAAATCGCGCGTGAGACTGGTGGTAACTTTTCTGGTGATACAGCGATCAGTCTTTTCCCTCTGAGATCGAAACTTCGCGATTGGAGTGTCGTTTCACTGTGGTCGATTGATGATCGCGGACAACTTGAACGATGGATCTCCCTGAGATCGCGGAATTGTGGAAACTTTGTTATTAGAGTGCGATCGGAATGCTAGAAGTGGGAATTTTGCGATTGGAGAGTCGTTTATTAATGATGGTCGATGATTTGGATAATATTTCTCCCTAGGATCCTTCAATTCTGGAAACTTTGTTGTTAGAGATGTTAGAAGTGGGAATTTTGCGATTGGAGAGTCACTTGACCGTGGTCGATTGATGATCGCGGACGACTTGAACGATGGATCTCCCTGAGATCGTTCAATTGTGGAAACTTTGTTATTAACGTGTAATCTGAATGCAAGAAGTGGGAATTTTACGATTGGAGAGTCGTTTATTAACGATGGTTGATGATTTGGATAATATTTCTCCCTGAGATCGTTCGATCGTGGAAACTTTGTAACGAGAATACGATCTCAATAAGAAATGGAAACTTTGCTATTGCAGTCGATTTATGATAATACACGATGTGTCTCTCCGAGATCGTTCAATCGTGGAAACTTTGTAACGAGAGTACGATAAGGAATGGAAACTTTATGATTGAAATGTCACTCGTATTCGTTCCTTAAAGAATTTGTTATTAAGACTAAGCACACTTAATCTTCACGGTATCGTTGCATAAGACACAAAAACAAGTCGCATCGATAAAAACGTTAATCGGTATTCTCTATTTATTGCTAATTTTTTCTATTCCCATTACAACTCCAAGTTTCGTAACGACACAGCCTATCGATACCCTAATCGCATATTCAATTACAAGAAACACACGTTTCTTGTGCTTCTCTTTGCACTGTTACAAATTATGCAACTAGTACTCCATCTTTATGAGCGAGACCTAAAGTCACCTCTGTATTTTGTTTTTTATCAACCAAGAAGGACAACAATAACCTCAGCCATCGAGTAGCTTGTACAAGTAACGATTCTCGGTAAAAACTGCCTCTGCATTAATTGCAACGCAACTCGTTAAATCTTTCATACCTTTTTTTATCGAGATAATAGGTAAAAATTGCGAAACGGACAGTCCTCGTTAGCGAAACGGCGCGAACACGGTCCAACGAGCGATTTGCGCTAATCGTTGGCGGGTTCGCGCAAATTACGGACAATTCGAGGCTTCCTCCTCCGCTTGTGAGCGCATGCAAATTCGCATACGTTGCCCCAGACACGGACTGTCGTCATCGTGTAACACGTTTGAAGAGCGGAAATGAAATATCCAGAGGATTGGTGGACGATTTAAATGATAATTCTACCCCATCGGTGGCCGGGGCCGTTATTACAATTATCGACTTGGCGGATTTAATGGCCTCCAGCAGCTTTCCCATATGGATATCGTTAACGAGGTGGAGGAGAGAGAAGGAGGGAGGGCTATCTGCGTGGCACTGTTGCGCGCAAAAGCGTTAAGGATAAATAAAACAACAAATGAAATGAAAGTAAATGCATAATGCATGCAGTAAGAGTAACGATAACTCCGTGCTCTATTTCACGAACGAGGACGATCGTTTTAACAGACAATCAGAAGCAATTTCGCAGGAATGAAATTATGCCCGGGCATTAGAGCCACGGCAAGGGAGAGTCCGAGCGACGCGTGCAGACTTGGCCACGTTTAAGACGAGCAATCTTAAGTCGTCGCTACGCGGGACAGGAAATTGATTAACGATCTCTCTGTAGAATCGCGAAGGCAATTAAAACGAGACGAGAAACGTATTGGGATGGTTAAAAAAATTTGTTTCTTCTTTTTCTTCTTTTTTTTCTGTTACGAGGAAGAAAAGAGACGCGGTGTAGTTTGTTGTTGATGTAACATGCTCTGGGTATATGACACGGAAAAGTCTAGCCAAGCAACCGGAAAGCGTAAATCCGCATTAATTGAAAAGTTCCTGGAAGACCGGCGCCGATAGCACCGACAAGTGCAAATTAGTCCGCGAGGAGGCGCGTAATAGATAGGAATTCCTACCGTTTCTCTCGCGGCGATGCTAAACGACGCCGATAGGTGCGAAATTATTTTCATACGCGAGTGCGAAACCCGCAGTTTCTTCGCTGTTCCGCGGGGGGGTGTCGTGTATATTAAACGCCCATTAAATAATACCTACACGATGGGAGTTAATTCTTATCGTAAATCAATTTTTAGGTGGAAAAATCGAACTTTCTCAGATCCTCACTTTCCGACGACCACGTGAACGCTGAAGTTCCAAGTTTCGCTAATGTTCAAACACTTCGAATTCCAAACACTCCGATTTTCAAACACTTCAAATTTTCAAATATTCGAATTCGAAACACCTCGAATTTTCAAATATTCGAATATCAGCAGAATCCGACTCTCAAACACTTGGAATACTCTAAATACCCGATTAAAGGATCGGTATTCGAAATGATCCGAACAACTCAAACAGTTCGTCTATTCAAACTTTAACAACTCCAGTCGAAACCAAGCCCGTAGATTTCCCCGTCACGCAACAACATCGCCACGGAGAACGTTCGACGGCGTACACCTGCCGGTCGCGTTGTCAGCGAAGAAGGGAAGAGAAGCGGATCGAAGACGAGAGATCGAAGTACCAAGGGGGTCCATAAGGAAACGGCGAACGTGGCGGGAGCTCCTCTCTCTCTCTACCTTGCCGTGCATAGTATACGAGCGTAATGGACGAATGGGCAGCTGCTGGCAAGGATTTAACGCGCGGACCTGGGTGGTCCCGGATAGATACGTATTCACGAGAGTTATACGTGCTCGCGGCGCTACGTATTCATAACCTTATCCACGCTCCGCAGAAAATAATACCGCGCGCCATTCATTATGTATACGTATGCGCTCCGCCGCGGCATGTGTCCGCCGCGGTCTGTGCAGCGGAGCGGACCGCATGCGGCGTAACTTTTCCCGCAGCCGTCGAAAGGGAGCGCGCGTACACCCGGCGTCGTGTCTTCGGCGTCGTTGACGGGCCAACGCGACGCTCACGATCCATAGAGTCCTCGGGAGATCCTACCGCGTGTACACGCTCGATTTAATAAATCACCAACCAACGACCGTAGGTAAACCGTAACGCGAGTGCTGAGCGTTTGCTCCTTGCTTTCCCTCTTCGCTGGCAAAAATTTCGAATTCCTGCGAATCGTGGAATTTCTGTAACGTCGGATCCACCGACCGAGTGCTTTCTATCTTTTTCGAGGAATGTCCGAGGACAGCGAGAGGAGAGAAATGTGTTTCGTAGCTTCACTGTGAAATATCGGTGAAGAAAGATCTGTCAATCCTCCGAAGAATCGTACAAGATCAAACAAATCGTCTATCTAACTTCCCGACTAATAAACAGTGTTTACTCTTGCCGACCGTACGATACGTTTCTCCCTCTAGTGTGAAAGAATCTCTAAGTGGAGTACAAAGACCCATATTTACCATATTATGTACCACTTCCCCTCAACGACCCTATCCATTCACGTTTCCCACCTCTTTGTTCCTATCAGAGATCTTTCTCACGACCGAGCAAAAAATTCATTTCATTTAACACGAACTCTAGTAAAAACGAAAAACACAAGATCTCCCTACTACCTCGAGTCAATCGTCATCGTCGGCGAAGAAAATTCTCGATTATACTTTCGCAGCTTCGCGAACAGAGCACACCGTTCGTTCACCATGTTTATGCTTCTCTCCGCGCCTTTGTTCAGTTCCGTTCTGCCATTCCTCTTCCCAGTCGTTCCTTCCATAGTATTCCTTTTTTACTTCCTCCGGACCTGGTCTCGTATCTCGTGTATTTGTCAAGTATCGCCCAGAGGGGAATTCGAGCGTAATTATACACCGCACCGGTCATCGTTATATAATTACACCGTGGTGGATACGAATTTAAACCGTACGTTCAGCAGTTCGTTCGCTATCTGCATGCGTTCAAGCTGCATCTAACACATTCTTTCCCCTCCGTCTTCGCAAACCCACGAGTAGGTGGAGATACATCCCTGCGAACGTAAGGCAACAAACGACACAACGACGAGGGCGACTTCAACTTCATTGTTGCAGCTCGTGATGCTTACAATGAAGTCACGTTGAATCGTTGAATGCAATATAAACCGACGAGAGTCGCCGCTTTGTTATATCGTGCCCGGTCGATTTAATAAATCACGAAAGCGCCGCGTTTAATACGCGCATCTGTTCCATCAATAACGCAGATATGCGAACGTAAGAACCAACCCTCGGGAGGGTTTTAGGTTCCACGAGGAACATTATTCCTGCACGAGAATCGTATGTTCGAAAATTATACGGCTCGTTCGCTTTTGCCGAGTGCAGGTTGATTAACCTTCGGGCGACGGTTGCCGGGTCACCGGTGACCCGACTTTTAAATGCCTCTTCGATACGAAGTCACGACTCTTCTCTCTTTATACTGTATTTGTAACGCTTGGTGAAGTAAGAAAATTTGGTTTCGTTTGCGTGCAAAAGTGATTGGGTCACATTTGACCCAGCGTCCGCCGCGTCTGAGACCATCTCTTCACCTACTGTCCAAGGGATAAGGGAATAATGCTGTACGATACTTCGCCTCTCCTCTCCTCACATTATTACATATTTGTAAGTATTGGTAAAATGGGAAAATTTGGTTTCCTTTGCGTACGAGTGATTTTAGTCTCTTGGGTCACATTTGACCCGGTGTCCACTGTGTCCGAAACTATCTCTTCATCTCCTATCCAAGGGTTAAGGGAATAATTCGGTACGACACTTCACCATGGGAAAATTCTTCAGAAATATTGCAAGAAGAGAAGAAAGTTCGAATTACCGAGCAGAGGTGAAAATAATTTCCATCTCTCCCCCGTCTTCATTTCCACCATCTCTCGACAATCAATATTCGCTTTTTGTCACGTTCCCCCGGTAAATTAGCCTCGCCTTGGTCGCGGCTCGTCCTGACGGAACGGGTAATCCTTCAAAATTACAGCCACGATGCATCCTGACCGCGGTGCTCTCGCTGCTCCTCGGCTCGCTTTTAATTACCTAATTTCTCTTTACGAACGTCTGCCTTTATTTGGCGTTCCATTAGGAGGCGACGGCGAGCGTGGCTCCGATCGTGCCCGTTATACGGTTTACGAGGAATGGTCCACGGCGTGCTTTCTAGACAGACCTCGACGAACCAAGCGGCTCGTTCCGTTCCCCGAGAGAGCCGGTGCTACATCAAAAGGTCCGTGCAAAGGCAACGGTTAATATATGCAACTTCTCTCCACTCTCCTCCTCTCCACCTTCTCTTCCCCACCTCTTCCTCTTCTTCTTCTTCTCCTTCATCTACGTACATACATAGGTACAATGTACGTACGTATACGCGATTCGACACCGCACCAACAGATGGATGAATAACGACAGAGTGGCAAATTGATGTTACAACGGATCGAAAGCGCGCCGGTGATTTATTCCCTCGTAAAAATGGTACTTGTGCAAATATTCCATGGTAGCGCATCATCTACTATACACTCTCGTAGCGACCGTGTGTCTCTTTCCATCTCCTCGTACACCTAACCCCGTGTAGAAAATGAAAAGGCAGAGAGGAGAACACTTGAAATCCTGACAAATATATATGCACGCGAACGGGCCGCGTATTTATCGACAAGTGAAGAAAAACAAAAAAAGAAGAAGAAAAGAAAGAGAAAAAAGGAAGTATTATAGTTGAGCACGATTCTCTAGACACGATTCAACTCTTGGCCACGGCGAACGCGCTATTATTCATCTTTCATAAACACCAGCACATCCTCGACTATACGTACGTACTCGTGTATGTGTATATACATATATATATACAGGCAGACGCATTCGTACACATTACCCATCTCAGGCTAAACAGATTTCCTCGCAGGCTCTGTGTATGCAGGTCTTGCATCGACTAATTGTAAAACGAAACTCTCCTCTGGGACTGTGATAAACTTCTCGACGCCTTCTGGGAAAAACGACTCCTATACACTCCGGCTTGGCTATTATTATCTCAACTTTCCCAAACCGATATTTTACGATTTCCATCCGGAAGCTAATTCGTGCAGCGCTATGGCATCTTGGAAAACAATGGAATAGGTGTTCGATTGTTAATTATACGTGATAAAAGTTACGCGTGACCTTGGCGGGCAATTATTACGTGGAATATGTGTATGTGTGCGCGTGTGTTGAGAGAGAATGGTGTAGAGATATTGGAATAAGATGGCGAAAGAGCGTTGATGCGCGGTTGGCAATTAGAGGCGGTAATTATCGTGTTCAATTTTGAAACGTGGAACAGGCAAGAAAGAAATTACCAGCGGGCCTTATCTGACCGGCACATTCATTCTCCGCCTTTCCCAAGCCACGCTAAGTCTTCATGGAAGATGAACCGTGCGCGGCCTACTTTTTCAACGTACCATGGAACACCAGAAGCAATCCACCCACGATATATTCGTATGTAGAGCCTGTGAGATCTTGATCGTCCCGTTATTGTACGGCAATTAATTGCAAGTTCATCGTGCCTTCGAGGTCGGGAGTCATGGAATCTATCCGCTTCGACGCGGAAATGTTACACTGAAGTAATAGGACAGAGGTGAAGGAACGAAGGAAGACGAAGAATGTGGAAAAAGATTTGTTTGAATTTTTCTTCGTTTCTTGGTTAGAGAAGATAAAGGGAAGAAACTGGATAAATTCCATTGGAACTGCTTTCGTGGAATGAAGCAATCACTTTCGCCTCGATAAGACGAGGTATCCTTTGGGAATGGCATATAACTTGACGCAAGGAATGCATTTAAATCGCTCCATTGTGAGGAAAGAATGGAAGGTTGGCCTGTGTGCGCGATTCGAATAAACGGATTTGCCTAACTTTGGGAAAGTGAACGGTATCGATGAGAAGTTATGTCGATAAGATTCTCGAAGGAAATGTTACGGTAGTGAAACTTGGCGTGTGATACTTTTATATACGTTCGACAATATCGCGTACGTAGATGTTTTTCAGTAGTTGGATAAATCGGAAACTGTTGGATATGGGTTATTCTTATTTGCATCCGGTTGAATTGTCTGGAAGAGACGAGTCGATAAAACTGTATCGATTCGATGTCTCTAAAATAACGCATCGGTCGGAGAACGACTTTCTCTCGACACGTGCGTCCAACGAACGAAATTGGTACGAGAAGAGAAGGATCGTTGAACGATCTTGGAATCGATCTATCGGCAGATCTGGATGGTCAGTTTCGTGGGGACGTGCGGTTAACAGCGGAGAAGGCATGACTGACGGCGACTTAATGAGATCCGTCATGATGCAAAGACACGCCGATGACTCACACTGCAGGAAGTCTACCCTGCGCGAAGCGGGACCGGATGTCTTCCGTTCTTTAAATTGGCACGAGGTGAAACGGAGTCAGTGACACTGTCCGCGACACTCTTTTCGCGGGATTCCGGTGATTGCGAAATTTCCGGCGGCGAGTTGTCGATATTTTCTTCATTTTCAAACTTTCGAGCTTTCAAATTCTCAAACTTTCAAACTTACAAATTCTCCAAATTTCAAATATTAAAATTTTCTAATTTTCAAACTTTGAAACTTTCAAAATTTTGAAATATTCAAATTTTCAAACTATCAAACCTTTAAATTTTCAAATCTTGAAACTTTCCAAACCTTGCGAGCTCAAGATTTAAATTCCACGCGCAAAAATCCAGACTACTTTATCACCCGATAAATAGAAATTCGCGTGCCACTAGAGATTTGCTAAACTTTCAAAGCCTAACAGGCCGATTGCTACAGATTTTAAGCTGTGAAACATAACGTGTGCTCACGATCGGCTTTCACTGTCGTTGTTAATCCATTCCGTGAGACAAATTCGATCGGTCATAGTTCCCAAGACTCATCGATGAATCACAACCGAGACTTCGATTATTGAATTAGCGTAAATTCAACCGATGCAATCGAACGTGTCCCGTTCGATCTATCACACTATTCGACAATTACTCTATATCTAACTATTTCCTGCCTCTTATGCTTCTCCTTCAAGAACACGAACCTATTACACCAGCCAAGAAACTGCATACGTCGATGAATCACGTCAGAGGAAGTCCATTTTTTTCTTTTACTCTCTCTATCTCGATTTCGTGATTTTTAGCCGAGCAAACTAGCACAAGGTGAAACGAAGGAAATTAAACGACTACGCGAACGACAAAGAGAAGAAAGAAAAAAAATAAAGAAAGAAATACATAACGGAACAATTTTGCCTGGCAGGGATCGCGTGTCTATCCGTCATTTACATCTACATTTCTAGCATTCAATTGCCGCGACACGGGAGAAAAAGTTTCACCTGTTCTCAAGATCGGCACGATAATAAAATATGATGAACGGTCTGCTAATTGAATACTGAGAAAGTTACATTATTGTTCCATTAACAACACCTAACTATCCCTCTTCATCTTTCCTTTTTCTCCACGTTTCACGGAAAATCTTCAATGAAACGCGCAGAAAGCCTTAAACGATTATACCTCCGAGTAACGCAATCAATAAAATCTCCATAAACGCACCTATTCGCAAAATGAATCACTTTAGAAACGCTTAATTCTCATTCTCCACTTCTTCCCCCTGTCTAATCGTATTCTCCGCAAAGAAGAATATTTTCTCTCAAAAAAAGCTAAGCGAATAAGACATTTCCACAAAGAAACACGTAAAGCAAACGCCGAGGATGTTGTTTGTCAGCGCCGGCATTCAACCACCGTCAACTTTCCCCACTTTTCTTTCTCCGCTTCTCCAACGGGGAAGTACGTCAGAAAGTTTACCGGGGCGATGAATTCCGGCTGACCCTCGAGAGACGGAGAGGCGGACAAGCGTTTCCAAAGGGAGGAGAAATATATTCGCGGAGAGAATTCCACGGACGGGGACGGTCCAATTTCTTCGAGGCAGCGCAAACTGCAACACTATATTAGAGGAATTGTCTGGATCGACTGCGCCCTGGAGCGTTGCCAAAGGCGCGAGATTACTTCGTTGATTCCTTCCAGGCCCGGGCAATTCGATGCGACCGTAATTGCCAGGCTCCCGTGCCAAATTTACAACCGGGGCCGTTCTACCGAAAAAGGTCTAGGCATTTTAGAGCGTGTACCTTGGCACGTTGTAAAGCAATACAATATTCATCGTGCCGGCCTCTGTGCTAGAGAGACAGCAAGTCTCCGCGAAACCTATTTTTCCTTCCCTCTATCTCTTTATCTCTATCTTTTCCCTTCAGATTCGTGACATACCTCTAAAACCTACCCTTCGTTTCGACAATCCAATATACCATCCTCCATTTCATCTCTCCAAACGAAATAACATTTTCTCTTCCTTCTCCGTAAGAAACAAGTTCCTCATCGTCTATCATGTTCCAAGCGTAACGTGATTCCGTAGAGAGAAAAAAAGAAAGCATCACAGGGGAAACAATTTTCTTTCGACGTTGTTTCACGTCAAAGCCACCTCGTTGATACAATCATCTCTCTCTCTCTCCCCCTTTCGCGTACAATTCTTCTCAGAAACTGTTTTTCCCTCGGTCTGGTACCCTTTTCCGTAGAGTCCAGCGTGAATTTTTGCGGGCGAGATTCCTCCGCTGACGAGCGAAGGGCCAAGGCGTAAATCAATTAGGCCGGCCGACGCGACGTGGTAGTTGTTGATACAATAAAGAGGAACGTGACGCTGCCTTATGGCTGGCAGGAAATGAGGAAGGCAACGGAGGGTGAACCGAAACGTGTCACGTTGTAAATTAACGTTTCTTTCTCTCTGTGTTTTCTTCCCTCTCTTCGCTTTACGCGCGATATCTTCGTTGTTGTCGTAGCTTGGTTACTCAAAGCTCGTCTCGCTGTTTCGTAGAGAAATTTGTTTTACTTTTGATTTCTCCCACGGAAAATTTCATCCAGGTTGGGCAATCTTTAGGCGGGATTGTTAAGAAAGTTTATGATTACGGTGATTAAGGAGAGTATCGAAAGGTGCATCGTGTAGAAGCGTATTACAAATCGATTTGCGTGTTTCGCGGAGGTATTTAATTAGATTTAAGAGAAGCGCTAATCGTCGAACGGAGAGAGAATCCTCGTGAACGTCTGGGAATAACATAACTAATGCAAAGTGGCTGCTTCAACGCCCCACCGTCTCCTCTATCCATCTCTCTGGATTGTTGATAGTGTGCGTTGCACTCGAGTTTGCGCGAAAGTTTCGCGAACGGGGATAACGGTACGGTGAACTCCGCGAGCGTTATCTCTCCTCCGCGTAATCGCAGATAAGAGTTATCCGCGGGAAAGCTTGGATACACAAAACGATAGATCTCTATCTGGATGGTAGAAAACGAGGAAATATGTATGCTGTTGCAAATTCTCTCCAAGTCGCGCGACGTAGATTTAAATGACCAGAAGAAAAGCGACTTTTAAATCGTTCCGACGACTTTCTCGGCCAAGTATAATCATTTGGAATAGTGGAAACACGCTCTATTAAGTATAATTCTTGCTTATTGTACAGGGTGTAGCGAAAGATTAATGCTAACGAAACAGACGGGAAAATGATTTATCAAAGAGTATCTAATGAAAAGTGAATAGCAAAATAGAGCAAACAACACACGTAAACAGTATTTTATTAGAAACCATTAATTCCTAAATTAAATTGTGAACTTGTAAATTTAAAAAAAGGTATAAATTTTTTGAGTAATTAACCCTTTGCACTCGAGTGGCGACTGAGAAGCGACACTATTGTCCACCACTTGGTAAAACATTAATTTTACCGGAGAATAAGTCTGTGCGCCTCTCGTAAATGTTTAAGCAACGAAATGGTTTGAAAGAACCAATCTACCACAAAAAATATCAGAGATTTCCTGAAAAATCTACGTTAATTAATTGCGTCAATCTTCCAACAAACGGACCATATGAATTTTCTCAATTTACTTGACCTCCTGAATGCATTCTATCAATTTCACACCAACCTACTCAAAAAAACTCTACTCTGTACATCTCTCTACCAGAGAACCCAGAGAAACCCATGAAACTGCCTCCTTTTTCCATTCTCTACGTCTCTACACTATTTGCATATTCTCCGACGTGAATGAAGCAGCGAGAACTCGTCGATAAACGATCATTATTACGCTAGAAATGAATTATAACGGGTCCGTTTCCTGTGTTACAGAACTCGTGATGCCACCGCCGCCGAGTGTCTGGAATCGTTAGCAGCGGGCCTCGAAAAATGGCCTCGATCTTGGGAGACGGGACGGGCCCCGGAGGCTCGGGACCCTCCCGATGCCTCTTGCTTCTACAAAGGTCCCTGGCGATTCAGCTGACCAGGGGTCCGCCTCCTCAGGTTCTGAACGCCAGCCAACGGGAGAGTCCCAAGGAGCATCCAGCTGATGAGATGTGGATGTACGATAAAGGTTACAATTTGTTTCAGGTGAGTTGACGTGCACGTCGCATTATCCTCGATTATCCGTATACAGGGTGTTTCACAGGAGCAACGAAAAAATTCCCATTCGACCTTCTTCCTGAATTACAACCACTTTTCTGTTCTAATCATTCTTAGCGACAAACTGAGCCACGCAGTGCAACTGATTACGTTGATATATCTCGTCCGTGACGTTCGAAAATTCCTTAATTTCTCGTGCGTTGCAAATTGACAACGAAACGACAGACCTGCATTTTGTTTCTCTAATAGACGTCTGCCAGAAATTGAAATATTTCAAAGACTGCACACGTTAGTGTTGCATACAGAACTGGCTACAACTCGAGAACTAGGTCAAAACAGTGCTCTTTTCCTTGTTTTTCTATCCCCCCTGTCTAAATGGCTAAGGAACACCCTGTATATACACCATCTACCATTCTAAAGCACCACCGCCGCTGCATGCATTCCTTAGCCGGAGCGACATTTTTCCATGTAACGATCTGTTACAACCGTGCCGCCGCGACTACCGACCGTTCATCCGCCCATTATGCCAACAATCTTTTTTTTCGTTCGGAGGCAAACACGACCGGTTACACGGTTTACGGGTCGTCGGTAGAGGGTGGACTGTCCTCTGACTCCGATGATCACGAGACATGTTTCGTTACGCTGTTGGCGTGACGTACGAAATTATTCCTGGAAAACGTTCAACTTAGACTGAACGATGCAGTAGGTACATATGTACGTATGTATACATATGTACCACACGTATGTACAAGGTGGCTGTTTCGAATGTACTACGTCGGTGGTTTTTACAACTCAGCGTTTCCGAAGCGAGATTGGCGTTGATTGGATGCACCGTTACGCCGGAATGAGACAATATGAATTACGAGCAATTTTGCGAGGCAACCTTAACGGAGGGATAGGACGAGGGAACGAGTTAAGTGGCGGATGTTCTATGGTCTTGCCAACTCTTCGACGTGTCGTAATCCTTCCTGCAGAGGCTGCTTTTTCCACGTCTGTTCCTACTTGCGCCGCGAGACGCGACAAAAGTTTCTCCAGCTTGCCACCACGATTCGTTCGCCGTGGTTATGGTCCTTAGAGGGTCCCGATCCGACCGTAAACAAGCCCTGCCGAACAATTGATTGCCAATTTAACGAATCGACGCTTATAGGTGGCCATTTATCGACCACACCTAGATTTCTTCTCTCCTCTCGCACGGTCCACGGGGATAGAGGGAGGTTGAAGCCCACGCTGTCAGCCAAAGGAAATCAAATTGGGACACGCCTTTCAGTTCGACGAGTGCCCTTCAGTTTCAATGAGCGCTCGCCCCGGGTGGAGCACCCTCCGGGGGAAAGTTAACCACGGTGGTCTCTTCCTCGTGCCGCCTAGGAAGAGGCTTGTCGATGATATTAGGTATATACACACGGAGACTACTATTTTTATTGATTGAAAAATATTGGCGTTGTTGGTTACAGTTGTGTAACCTCGTGTACGATGTGATTAGTTCGATGTTGGAGATTTTATCTGTGTAGCAAGTGTTAGGTTGTTTCAGAGGGAATTGAAGTTTCTCTGGGTCGAGATAATAGGAATGGATTTTCGAAAATAATTAGGAAAATAAATATGAAATAGCTTAATAATCTAGGATTGTGCATAAAAATGTTGAAAGTGACTTTGAAAGTTATTTTAAAAAGAGATAGAAAAGTCTAATATCGTCACATTTAAGATTCTTCAAGATTTGTGACAAAAAATTTGGAGAGACCCACTAACGACGAAAATACTAAAAGTGATCGCATTAGAGTACTTCGGTCTACAGCACGGTGTATATTTCCTACCTGAGTGTCAATAGAACGTAAAGCAGTAACATTCGAGAGAATCTCTTTTGACACCTGCCCTCAGGAAGATAAATTCAGTAGCCGGCTGCAAAGCTCTTTGTGCGTAACGTCCCTTTCACGTGAATTCGAAGTCATAAAGACGGTAACCTTGAGGAAATATTGCGAAGACTTTAAAGCACTTTGAACTTCTCCGCAGGTAAAACTTGAAGAACTGAATCGCTCAACTACGGCGAGGAAACTTTTTCAAAGTTCACGGATGTGTAAGTACCACAGAGAGAGCGTTCCTTTTCCTTTTTAACCGAAGATCAGAGAAAGGCCATTAACCGGCAACAAGAGGGCAGCGTGAAGGTTCAAGTTGAGACAGATTTACTCTTTTCCTTTGAGAAAGGGAATAAAGACGTCAGATTGATGAATTGACGCCACACAGATGTTCGTGCCACCCTTCGGCAACGCGTAAAAAGGCAAGCGCCGTAGCAATAATCGATCGTGAAAGGGCAAACGATAATAGCCATCACAGACGCCCTTCGCCTGTTTTGCATATCGCCACACGATCACACCCCGTGAAAGCTTCCTTCCCTCTAGCTCTTACAACTTTTCTTCAGGCTCTCAGCCAAGAAGCTTGCTACGAGAATATAAATGTACCTTCTACACGCGAGTGTACGACACTTTTAGCAGGCATTTTCTGCTCCAGGAGTAGCGTAAAATAATTTTGAGTAAGGCGAGATCCGTGGTTATCCTTAACCCTCTCGTCGCTATTGGCGCCTGTAGGAGCTTTGAAAATTTTTTTCAAGACCATTTCGTGTACTTTCGTCTTAATTTCATCCTTAATTTACACACTTCCGATACAGCCAAAATAAAAGATTTTACGGATTTCAAAGACGATTAATGCTCTATTAAACGCAGAAAAGAATAATTAAAAAAAAAGGATCAAAGGGTTAAATCGCGAGTTTCTTTTCCACGATCTTCCCTTCGTTCCAAGAATACAGAACCCCTGGAATCGAACTGAGACCAAATTTTCCAGCCACGAGAGAACATTCGCATCACCGCGTTACCTGCTAAAATCTGTCGCAGCGAAAGGGTTAAGGGAAAACGTGTAAAACGGTACCGCGTTCGGCGAGATAAGCGAGCGTAATCTCAGCTCGAATTGGATCAACGCGCAATAATTGTCCGACTAATTAGAGCCGCCGTTGAAACTGGCTGCATTTACAACGCGAAACGTTATCGTTTCACAATACGGTGACCGGCTTATTTATTGCCACCGTTAATTATTGTTCGCCACGACTGCCTTGCAGAGATATTATCGACGAGTTACGGAACGATCGTGGCACCGGTCTGCTCTAAAGATTTCATCTTAAAGCTTCAAGCTCGTTCGACGGTTCGCTCCTTCAGAGCGAATATCAAATCTGACGTCGTAAGACACGTTTTAGATAAATATCGTCCGCGATCTAATTGTACTTCTACTCGTAAATTTCCAAGGTAATTGCCCCACCGAAACTTTGGGGACAATTAACCCGCTGTAATTTAAACTCAACGAACGTCGAGAAGGATTATCATTCTTGCTTCTATCTTCAGGATTCGCCAATTATTGAGACGTTAAATATCAGCTCGCCTCGTACTACGAATCACGGTGAAAAACGAGGGCGTATTATAATTAGTAATATCTGTGAAATGATCGGACATGAAATTAAACCTGTCTCGCGGAGTGAAAGCGCGATACGCGAGAACCGTCGAAGCCGCTGTTCTCTCTCTGTGTCTAGAACACACACACGGTTGATTTTGCTGTAGTATTATAACCAGGGGGGAATATTTAGAAAGAAACTTGACTATTTAAGGAAACGTGTATGTATATGTGAATTTCATTGGAGATCAGAGGAAACGAAACATTCGTTGTATCTATCGGAACGATCTTGGAAATATATACGGCCTGGTGTATCGAAGAAAAACGTTATGCTTGTGTTATTAAAAGATCAAGAGGAGTAAGGTTATCTACCTAGCTAGAAAAGCAACAACGTGTTACAAGGGAAAAAGAGTCAGCCTCTCTAAACGTACATATATGTACGTATGTATATATATATATATACCTACCATGGAATAGAGATCATAATCTAGAGCTTACACAAGGGGTGAACAGTTTGCTTAGGGTGGTCGTAATCAAGCCAACTTTGCCGATCGATATCAGGCCGAAACTTTACTTAGATCCCCTGGAAAACATCGTTCTCGTGAAAATTACCTCGACACAGTTGGGAAAATATTTCCTTTCTACCATAAGTAAGTTATCCCATTGTGTTCCGTCAGATCGAGATATTCTGGCGATATTTTACGTGTCTAACCAGATTATAAACACGTTGAGCTTCGAGTGCATAAACAACCGTGCTCCATTACACACACACACACATCTAGGAGGAAGGAGTGAAACCTTGTTTCATTTTATTGCGGATATTATGCCAGGAGCACACATATTTGCGATACGTTTTCCGCTTGAACGTGAAACACGATCTTAAGGCAAGACACCACTGCACAACGGAGTAACACAGTGTGCATCTCGGAGTTGGATGCACCGAGGAATCGTGTTACCCCTAGTGCCGTCTTACGCGGAAATGGATAGTAAATGGAAGCAAAACCGCCGGATTAATATAAATATCGCGGCAGAGGGATCGAGAAAGTAGGATCGAAAAATTTGTTCTCCCTTGTAGACCTCAGGATCGTCGCAAATTCGATTATTTAGACATTGAATCATCGTCGAAAGCAGGATTAGAACGATTTACCGCTGTATCGAAATTTTTTTAATTTCAAAATTTTAAATATCGCGGCTGAAGGACCGAAAAATTTATTCCCCCTTGTAGACCTCAGGATCGTCGCAAATTCGATTATTTAGACATTGAATCATCATTCGAAGCACAGTCAGAATGATTTACCGTTGCAGAAAAAATTTGAACACTGCATCGATCCGTTTACGCGTTCGAGCTAAATTAAAATGTTTAACCCTTTGCACTCCAAAGGCGCTGTTATGGCGACATACTTAATCACTCTGGAGAACTTAGAAATGTAGAATTCTAGCTTTTTAATATTACTAAAATAATGCAACTTAAATATTAGAAATCCTTCTTTTCTTAACGAACCTTTATATTTTCAAAAGTTTCACTGCAAAAGTGCGCTGAAATTGCTATCTAATCTTATCAAAAAATTCTTGGAGTACAAAGGGTTAATAGCTTCGTAAGAAAACAGCAATAAATTCGAATCTAAAGTAGATTCACGAAGCGTTCGTTCGTTTCATGGTACAATTACGAACGTTGGTCTTTTATCGATTTATGCAAATAGGATATCGATAATCCCTCGTTTCCGCTAGGAAAATACGCCGGTTAGGTTATTCGGTGATAAACGCCCGGATACTTAAGTAACGCCACCATTGTTTATGCATTCAGATAACATCCGGTTAACGGTAGGACGGTGAAATTAAACCATGGGTAAAAGGATCGGAATAATACTGAAATCTTGACGTGTGATAGATGCTCCATGGTTTATTCTGATACCAGACCGCGTTAAGGAAGAAACCTATGTACACGAGCGTTGCGCAACAGTACCGCATGCCGTATTATACATGCAAGACGCGCGTAGATCACATTCCACCGGTGTGCCTCGCATCTGAAATGCGCGGCCGTTCAGCCTGTGGGCTCTATAAGCAAACGTTCACAATACCGACAAACTTCTAACCATCTATCTAAACGGTTCACGTGAAACGTATATTAATGGATATGTACGTATGGGGAAGTTTTCGGAGTTTGCGAACTTGCTGTTTCGCAAAGGTAAAGGTATATCCTTGACCGAGTCGGTTGTCAGGTGGAGAAATTAGGTTCTCCAGATGGTATTGCGACAGTTGGACCTTGATAGCTGAATCACTCCTATCGATGGCATTTTGGCGATTACTTGTTGCGAAGGCGGTTTTTGCCCGGGGGCTACGCGATGAATGTTAATTCCGAATTTGGAGTGACGTATTTTGCAATGTGGCGGGATTGTGAGCGTTGAAATTCAGTGTTTGAATTTTTTTGAATTTCGATTTCTGAATTTTCGAGTTTTCGAACTTTCCAATATTTAAATTTTCAAATTCTCAAACTTTCAAAGTTTCAAAGTCCCAAAGATTCACAGTCCCAAAGATTCACAGTTCCAAAGTTTCAAAGTCCCAAAGATTCACAGTCCCAAAGATTCACAGTTCCAAAGTTCCAAAGCCCCAAAGTTTCAATGTCCTAAAGATCCAAAGTCCCAAAGTTCCAAAGACCCAAAGATCCAAAGTCCCAAAGTCCCAAAGACCCAAAGTCCCAAAGACCCAAAGTCCCAAAGACCCAAAGTCCCAAAGTTCCAAAGTTCCAAAGACCCAAAGTTCCAAAGACCCAAAGTCCCAAAGACCCAAAGTCCCAAAGTCCCAAAGTTCCAAAGACCTAAAGTCCCAAAGACCCAAAGTCCCAAAGTTCCAAAGTCCCAAAGTTTCAAAGACCCAAAGTTCCAAATACTCAAAATTTCAACTATCCAAATCTTCACTCTCCCAAGCCCCCAAACCGTCAAACTCAAATTTCGCCCACACTCCCGTCCAATCCCTCGCGAACGCTCAGAACCACCAACGCTCCGCTCTCCCAGCGAGTAATTATTCATCTTCCGGGACACCGGAACATATTACGGCCGGTCAAAACTGCACTAGGACCGTAGATTACGAGCAAAAGCATCCCGATAAGACGATAATTTCCCCGGGAACGTACCTCGTTAGGCCGTTCAACAGTTCCTGGTCGATCTTGGAAATAGTATTCCTGGCAACTGGTAGAGCAACTATACCCCGGTTGAAAACGCATGTACTATGACTTGGCCGTGTTCGAGCATTTGCGCATGCGCACGTGCACGTTGCATCTCTCCGGAAAGGTTTCTCTATGGCGGTCGAGTCGTAAAGATGCAATGCACACCGTATAGCGCAGAGTTCCTCGTTTCCACGCGAGCATTCTGCTCGACTGCAAAACACCGTGAAATATGCATAAAGATAAGGGGGACGCCCCTCTTCAGTCTTCGAGGAACTCCTATGGATCGCTCATGGTTGGATCCATCGAGCTCTGGACCACGAAGCTTCAGCAGCCCCCTTCGGCGATTTAGGATCCGTTCAGGCTGATACGCCGTGAACTCCGTACCCTCTTCTCTTCTCGATGATTCTAGTGTCAGTTTGAGCAACAATGCCTCTCTACGATGGATTGCATATATATATATATATATCTTCGCTAACTTTTGCACAAGTTTAACAAAAGAAGCAAACGGAAGAAGAAGAATAAGGTACACGATGTTCGATAAATTTCGACTTGTCCAACCTGACGAGAAACGAACAGATAAGAAATGCTAATTGTAAACCTGGCAAGATATACTCCACTGGAAGGTTATACATGATTATACATCTTCTTCCGAGTAGTAGCTCGTTGAATTTAATGGAATTACAAAAACCTCAAGGACTCGCGATACTTTGAAAAATATCCCAACCAAATTTCTAGCAAACCTGTCGATTACTTCTCGAGATATGACGTCTACCAGTTCAAAGAAACCTGTTTCGAATAAAACACGTTTAAAGCTAGCAAGCATGTACCTACGCTCCTTTTGCGGACTTGTTTCCTCCAAACCTGTACGACTATTATTAACATCTGAAATATCGATCTGGGAATTTTCCAACTTGACCGACACACAGAGAAATATTAGAAAATTCAAAGTATCCCATCGAACGAAGTATAAACAGCGGAGTTAACAGAGAAATAGAAATGAACAGGTATATGAGTGTCAGCTAGGCGCAGTGTAACGGGTCCTAAAGAAATGCAAATAGCCGTGTTTCTTTAGTATTACCGTTATTACGTTCCTCGGTATCGCCACAGAGAAAACAATCCGCGCAAGACGATGACGATTCGGTTTCCGGAGATCGGCGTGAAACGACCGAGCCTCGTCGTTCTCTCATTTGCATAACCATCGAGCTGCACAGCTAAACAGACCATAAAAAGAACACCAACGACGAGCAGCTGGCTCCGTTTTACGCGAGAGACGACGACCAGTTGATTCCCTAATTAGGCATTAATTTTCCATTCCTCTTCGGATTCGCGTTCATCCTTGTTCCGCGGATAGAGGAGAGAACGATATTTACCTTGCCTCCGTTTCCTCGTTCAATATCAGTACGTAGTACCCACTACCGCGATCTCTGTCCTTAAATGACCGTTATTACGATACGTTGATCACGTTACCTTGAAGATGGCCGATACAGCAATCGAGCGGACACTTTCCATCCGCATGGCGATTTCTGCCACGAGCACAGCCGCAAAAACACCGTGCTTTGTGCCGGCCTTCTCCGCCCATAACCGCAGTGTAACCAAGGATACCGGTTTGTTACATTCACTTCTTTACTGCTCGACTCACGAGACTTCGATATTTGATTACAAACATTTTCTAACGACCGAACCGATCCTCGATACATTCGGAACAAGGGAGAGACTGTCGCGAGCATCTTCTCGAGGAGAGTTTAAATTGGAAGGTATCGAGTGGTTCGTACGCTGTCGATGGAAAGTTTGGCGAACACTTTTCATACCTTTGTACATATGTGCGGATAAAGATACTCTGGGGACTGATTTTTACGAGGACAGTTTGGATGAGATGGTTTGTTGTGTGTTCTCGTTGAGATGAGCGAGGGAGCGCTCGAGTTTTTCGGTGTTTGTGAGGAAGTAGATTATAATACCAATCTGGGTGAAATTTGAAGATCCCAAATTTTGAAAATTTTTAAATATGAAATTTTGATTTAATAATTTGCAAGTTTAAAAGTTTGAAAGCTTGAAAGTTTGAATATTTGAGAGTTCGAAAGTTTGGAAATTTTAACATTTGAGAATTTGGAAGTTTGGGAATTTGAATATTTGCGAATTTGGAAGTGTGGAGATTTGAATATTTGGGAGTTCGAAAGTTTGGAAATTTTAACATTTGAGAGTTTGGAAGTGTGGAAATTTGAATATTCGAGTTTAAAAATTAAACAATTTGAAAGCATAAAAATCAAAAAGTTTCAACGCAGACACGTCTCAGAGAAAAGATACGCGAGACACTCTCGCTCAATGAGTAAAATAACTAAAACTTTAATCGCGATACATCTGGTCGATAGACGCGAAAGGGTTAAAGGACACGTCAAACACTAATGAAACCAGCGATTCGTTATCCAAACTTTTTTCTCCTTGCCGTTCGTCACAATGAAAAATGATCGAGAAAGAAGCGATATTACCCGGAAAATCGTTCCTTTTTTATTGCATTTCACTTTACTCCGCTTTTTCCTCGGGCAGCCTCGATTAAACCGTGAAGACCATCGTTCTATCTCGGCGCAAGAAAGCGAAATAAACCGGGTAAACAGACGAAACCGTTTACAGAACTTTCAACCGTTCCTCCGGTTAACTCTATCTCGTTCTATCACCTCTTTATACCAGACAACGTAGTTAAAAAGTGCCGCTGTAATTGGCAGCAAATTTCTTCGTCAAACATACAATTTCCGTGTGCATTAATCATATCGCGCGCTTCTTAGTATGCTGCACAGGCTCGTGGCTTCCGATCGAAGAATCCGCCTCGAACGAGCCTCACGTAACGTCTCCACTTCATCAAATACGACCGTTATACATGCGACGAAAAACGAACATGGGGAAAAAAAGGGAGGCTGACGTTGCTTCGATTCGATCCAAGGGGATATTAATTAGAAAAAAGGAAACGCGTAGAGTGGAACAGCATCAAAGTATCTACACCTATAATAGCGTAACGCATCTACTACTCCGATGGAAAAGTTTCACGACAAATCGAACGAAATACTAATTTTTATTCAACAATACCTAATTGGTCGCCATTAAAATAATCCCTGTTGCTTGTAATACTCTTCCGGTTCACGGGTTTTGTAATCTTCGTGACATCGCTGGAACTAGATTTTTGGGATGGTTTTTGGGTCATTTAGAGAATTTTCTTTTATAGCTTCGATTGAGACGAAACAAAGTCTTTTTAACGGAAGTTTCAGTCAGAGAAAGAAGAAGTACAAAAATTCGCGCCGAAAATCCATGAATTATTTTCCAATTTGGAATCGAATCACTTGATCGAACGATAGAAATTCTCTGCGTACCACACACGCTATAATATTTGAACAGATCGGTCAATTAGAGGATCTAATTATTCCATAAATCTGACTCCCTCAGGCCCGACTTTTACGCTCGTTCGTTTCGCTAATAGAGAAGATCCGTGGACGCATGGACGTTTCTTTTCTCCGAGTGGAATATTAAACGAGACGCACGGAACTGACGATCCGCTTCGTCGTCAACTTCGTAAATCAATGGCGGCGTGCAGGGAACAGTGCCGCGACTTTTATCTGTTGCGCGAGAACTCGTTTATCCGCGAGACGCCCATTCACCTTAGACGCGCCTCTTCGTTTATTTGGTTGCCAATTTAATTGCAAAAAAATCAACGAGACTCTTACCCCCCTTTGGTCGTTCTGCTCTTTTGCGTCCCTCGCGCGCTCCACGGCCTCGGGTCCCCCAGTTTCAAGTTTACGATGACATAGAACGACGTTGCAGGCAACCCCGGCTGACCATTGGCGTCTGTCTGTGGAAGATCCTCTGTTATGCACCATTGTTCCGTAACAGGAAGGGGTTAGAGCGAATTGTGCTCGGTTATTCGCTTTTAAACATAGGTTTCGAGGTTATGGGGCCTTCCGTTGGTACGTACGATACGTTTTCCATGTGTTAATATCTCCGAGGGAGAAAATTTAACGTATAAAGTACAGATAATTGGTAAAAAAAATTTTAATCCATTTAAAAATGGAGACGTTGAGTGAATGAAATGGGTGGACGAAGTGAGAAGAATTCTTTCGGATGGTTAAAAAGGTCGTTGAAAGGAAAGTCGACGCCTATGTAGAGTAACCGGGTACGTAGTTACACCCAGTTAGACCCCTCGCTCTGCATTGCGTTCGCGCGAATGCGCACGCTGCACTCGCGGTATTAGCATATAAATTATGTTATCGTGATTTATGTTCGCGAGCCGCGTGGCCACACAGGCACTGGGGGGGGGCTACTGATTAAAATTCGACGACCAGATCCGCAAGAATATCGAACGACGGCCACCCGACAAATGCTTCAATTTTCCATCGACTTTTCATCGTGCGAAGGAAGGAACTGGATCTCCTTGATCGTCTAAACAACCGTTCTTTCTTGTTACCTTGTTTAACTGAATTTTCATTTCTGTAATTCGGGTGTCTCTGTTAACCCTTTCGCTGCGACAGATTCAGATGTTCCACAACGACCGCAGAATCGTTTCTTTTGGCCGTCGTCTCTCTTGTTTTATTCAATTAAGGTGAAAGAGTGCAAAGGATAAAATTAAGGCTTAAGTGCCCCAATAGCA
Organism: Habropoda laboriosa; assembly: GCF_001263275.1. Lineage (NCBI taxonomy): Eukaryota > Metazoa > Arthropoda > Insecta > Hymenoptera > Apidae > Habropoda > Habropoda laboriosa. The sequence continues at coordinate 145,057 of NW_017100964.1, forward strand.
CAGTGCAAACAAATTTTTGAAAGCGCCAATAGCAGTGAAAGGGTTAATTGATACCGTATCGCAGAAAACTAAAAAATAGTTCGAATATCGAAGAGAAGATTTGCATAGACCATCGTACCCAATTCTCGACACCTTGAACTAAATCTAAACCTTGAAACTAAACCTTCCATCTAACGAAAGTTTCACCTGACTCTACCAATATCCCATGCGCCGTCGTCTCTCGTCCGCGACGCGGAACGTGTCAATCGATTATCCACGATTTCCCATTATTCACCTTGAATAGGACTTTGCGTCATCCCGCCAACGGTCTATCATTCACGCGGCAATCAACGGAAAGTCCTCTCGAGGACGACGATAATTCACGTGGCCGAGGCCAGGAGAGACGTCCGTTTGTTCGACTCGTCGCGCGTTCTTACGGCCTCCCGTGGCCGAGACTCTAAAAGGATAAGCATGCTCGCGAGAGCATGGCTAGCATATTGCATAATAATTAGTGGGCAGCCAACGACCGTATACCCTGTAGAGTGAATTGCCGCAAGTTCATTGCCGGCAATGAAATAGCAATATAAACGTAACGTGCACCAGGAACAGCGAGCCGATTAGCAACGCTATTGCAAGAGCTCCCTCCGCCTTTCTCTCTCTCTCTCTCTCTCTCTCTGAATCACTGTCCGTTTCGAACAGCAGCGCAGTTTCTGCGTCTCCTTCATCTTTTGCTCCTTTTCCGTTCTGCCGAGTGTTATCGCAAGTAATGGTTGCACCGGAAAGAACGACGATCGAGTTTACGTACTGTTTACACGGTCCCCGACTGCTTTCTTTATGCACCGTTCCTAGAGTTTTTCCGCATCGTGTGTGAAGCAGAATCGTTTATCGTAAAGATAATTTAGAATAATCAGGAATCGTCTAGATTATTCTCTAAATCGAATCTCGCAGGAAAAGAAACTCTATTCTAACGCTTGTGAAATCGGAGAATATCGAAGCGTTAAAGGGTTATTCGATGTCCACCGGAACCACAGAAAGTAACGACTTCACGCTAGTGACAATGTAACGTAAGCAACTAAGCCGTGAAATCGCTTTCTTCCCGCCAACGTGGCCAATCAAGCGAGAAAAATCGGCTTTCGAG
>NW_017100964.1:146183-152277 GCF_001263275.1 Habropoda laboriosa
CGTTGCTCGTTCAAACATCTCGCGAAATCGACACGGTGCGGTTCCGTGCGGACGTTACGCGTCCACGTGAGACACCGGCCAATAAACAATCGTGCAAAAGGCAGCTTGACGTAATCGTCGGGGAGTTTCACCTGCCGAAACGAACGGTAACGATTCACCAGACGAAACTGCATCGAAACGGAGAGAATTACAGCATCCCTGAGGATGCCTTGACACGAATAAATCTGTTAAATCACCGCGTTAAGTAACGTCTTAATGAAAGGTGAAATGCTTGCCCGCGATCCTTTCACGCGTTTTGTAACGCTTTTGAAACAAGAGAAAATTACCGATACACGTAAGTATATTAACGCGTACCTGGCAGCAAAGAGAAGCCAGAGAACGTGTTCAGAGAAGAAATTACCACGGAATATTCGAATCGGAGAGGAGAAAAAGTGATTGCGTCCTTTATATCTACGTTAAAAGGCTAATGAAAGTTCTCCGAGTATGCAAATTCAACGTATCCAGACGAAACTCGAATTTTATTCCCGAAACGATGGAACAACAAGCTTCCTGCCGTGGCAAATTATATCTGTCGGATCGAACTGGAACACAGCGGAGCCCTCGTTTTATGCCTGTGCACCGAAGCAACGAGAAATTCCCATCACCGAGATCGCACACTGTGCATTTCGAATCGACGACGATCAGTGGACCAAGTAACATATTTTAAGGAACGTTATAAAGGATAACTGCTTTCCTGTCTACGTGCCCGTACTTCGGGAACAGGCTCGTTCACTTTTGGGAACTCGTTTTCAACGAATATTTTCCGTTTCCTGGATCAACCACCGATACTCTTGCCAAAACTGTAAATTCCTCGACAGAAATTCCACTTGGAAACGAAGCATCTATCCTTACTTTCCACGTGAAATAATAAACATTTTCACTTGTGCAGATTTAATAATTTTTCTCGCAAAGATTGCAACATAAATTCTAAAACTTTCTCAGTCGCTTGAATGCGAAATGTTTTATCACCGGCATAGATCTAAATGGTGGCCGTTAGCAAAGTGTCACGCCTCGAGAGCACAAGTGCCATTACGCTCGATACACGTTCGAATAATTCGCGAGGTTTTCGGGGAGGAGCTCGTTGAACGCTTTCAATCGAGTACTCGAGGTGAAAAATGTCCTGTCAGGTGCAGCAAGACCAGACCCTACTATCGAGAGCCTCCTCTTTGGCCATAGTGAGCGCATTGAACGCGCAAACGAAGGTAGAGAGAGAGAGAGAAGAGGAATGAAAAAGGGAGAAAAAAATGAGAGAGGAAAGGGAAACCGTTTTGTCAGTGCTCCGTACCAAATTGGTCGTGAGATCGATGGCACCGGATGTGGTGAAAAAGTCTAATTAAAAATGAACGACTTCGGAGAGAATCGAGAGGAGAACGAGAAGCTCAATATTTCACGGAGAAATCGATAACGTCGGAACACCACGAGCAAATCCCGTGTTTCTTAAACACATGTGAAAACGTACAAGACTCTCAGACACATATATCTGTACGTGTAATTAAATTAGTTGCAAAAGAAAATTTCTGCACGAGAAAGTATATATTAAAATGAAAGAGCAAATCTCGAGATACCATCGTCAGCTTCGATCAATGCTCGAGGAAATAAGGAACGAGCGAGGATAAGCAACGACGACAAAACCACTTCAATTTGTTCTAACCGTTGTACATTCCAGTGGTAACGGTCGCAATAACCGTTTTCGTCTCGCGAAAACGACGTCTATTCGTTATCTCGATCGCCGCGCTCTCCCAAAAAAGGAATTTGTTTCTTTTTTATTTTTCAAACAGCGTTTCTGAAACGTGTCCCACGTTATCTCGCCTATAATACATTGCATAAGAAAAGATCAACTTTCTAACGCATTATAGAAACATAAAACTAGGCAACATTGTGCGCACCGAACGAGATTAATTTCCGATTCCACTGTATCTACCGAGTTAATCACCGTATGATTTACGCCCGCACATGACTCCTCCTCTTATCTCGGATGCGGCAGAGAGACGGACATCGTGAAAGGGGACAGAAGCATAATGCACTGTACAAAGGTCGCAATGAATCATGGCCAGGTTCCGTGAATCGACCAATCGATTTGGACACTTCTCTCTAATTTCATGGTTTACCCTGAAGCACACGGGAGAACGCGAGGGAGAGATCGAACGTGGTGAACAGGCAAACGAGTAGAAGAAGAAAGGGGGAAAAGAGAGCGATAGTCGGTGAAAATCCTGCGGGGCCATTCGTTTATGAGCACTGTCTGGCTTATTCGACCCCCATCATGGCTTACGCCTATATATACGAGCCGTAACTACGTAGGGGGAAAAGCTACGAGGGTGGCACAGTTTCGCCTAGAGTTTACGAGAAGGGTGAGCGTCAGCCAGACCCCCCCGTTTCGCAGTAAACACTTAGCGGCTCGACCGTATTTCAGTGGACGAATCCTAAGATTCTATCTTCCACCTACGACCGTCATCCGGGTAATGGAAGATGTATCACAGTGTTACGACATTGTGCCAGACAATTTGCGGAACTTTTATTTCGCGTACTCCGTATGTTGCGTAATGTTACGAAGAAATGCCGCGCGGAGGATATACGACGTTGCTTTTGAAACTAATACGAGCCGTGGCAGGATTTTATGTATGTGCATTACTCGTTATACCAACTTTGAGCTTGTTTCGCGTGTAGGAGGGATTTTTGAATTTTTATGCGTTATTAAAGCAGCGTACGAGAGTAACGAAGGTGTATACCTGTCGCCTTGCTTGGATTTAAATGAATTCTTGAAATTATTTTCGAAGTGGGTTTAAAGCGTGAGATGAGAGAGTGCCTTTTAATCAAATAAGAATTTGTTTTGGAAACTATTTCTGTCTCATGTAACGTCTTACTAGAATTAGAGTGGCGGGGGGGGGGGAATTTTTACAAGGATTCCATGACAAAATAAATTTGGGAACTAATACGGCTTGCTCCTCGCGTTTCTAATTCTCCTTCACTTCCTCGCTCTACCTTGATAAAAATTAGTCAAGCAATTCCCTGGTGGATCGTTTCAGAGCTTCTTGGAGGCAAACTCCAAATGCTGGTGGAACGCGGCCCTGGTGGACGCAACCCGACAACTCAGGTACAAGGGTCACGTGTCACCTGGTGTGCTAATGGTCGGTGGACCACCCTGTGCCCTCGAGGTCTTGAGGGCAGCCTGGTCTCGAAATGTCCTACGACCGCCTGCCGATCATGCGATCACTTGTCTCGGTAAGTAAACCCCCAAATCATAGAATTCTCAATATGCAACACCTAACTCATCACACAACTATTCCAAACTAAAAACCTGTTCCAAAGATATACACTTGAAAACGCTGAATGAAACGCGAGCATCTCTAACGCATCGGTAACAAGCGTTCGATCTTATCGCATAGTCGCGAGCCCGCGCGATAAACGGAATTGCCTGTTCCAAAGATATACACTTGAAAACGCTGAATGAAACGCGAGCATCTCTGACGCATCGGTAACAAGCGTTCGATCTTATCGCATAGTCGCGAGCCCGCGCGATAAACGGAATTGTTACGCCACGCTGTTCTATCTGGTGTCGTTACGAGAACTGGACGATAATGCAAATTGGACGTGTGGCGTGAAGTTCCTTCGCGCGCAGATGCGATGCTCGCGTCCGTACGTTTAAATCGAGGAGTTCCGCGCGTATCTCTCCGGCTTTATCTTTACGCAACCACGGTTCTCGCATTATCGGCGCCGCTTTAACCACGTTCCTTTGTACATAAGTACATTGGAGTTTCCAAGGGAGCCAGCCGTCCACGGGCTAGTATACACCATGCTCCAGCACACGCTACCACGTGCTACTAAGTATTGTTAGCTGTCGTCTGTCCGCGTGTCCCTGTTAAACACCTCTGGTAGAAAGGACAGAACGGATGGTAGTAAAAGGATAGAATAGGAACACGAAAGTGGGGGGGACACGAACGATACCGGTCGTCGATACGTGGTATGTTGGAACTTTTTCTCATCGTGATCCTTTTTTCCTCTCCACCTTCTTTCTTTCTTTCCTGTCTGTCTCTTTCTCTACGGTACGAGGCGTTATTCATCAACTCTCGTACCCTCCACCGGTGTTCCCTACCTTCTTTTTTCATTCCACGCCACACCAGCTCTGCCATTTTTCCACATCTACATACCGTGTCTATATACACCTACGCACCACTACTCCGCATACCGAACGTATGCTAATGCGTGTAAGTTCCACGGTGCATTGGCGTAACGGCGCAATTAATAACACCGTGGCTACGGTGTACGAAACAAGTCTCTGGTCTCACGTAGAGAGAGGGAGAGAGAGAGAGAGATCAACCTGTACGGTAAATAATTTTCGAAGAGATCTCGCGTTTCACCGTTTGCAACCCGCGATTTAAATAATCCCGATCGCGTCGTACGGAGAACACCGCCATCTTGGTACCGCGGGTAATTCGCGCGTATCGACGTAGGAACGTGTAAAAAATTGACAAGGCTGTTCGGGTGTAGGAAACGGTTGTACGAAACGACGTAGTTTTATAGCGGACAGTATTCAGCGTATGCGCGCACAGTTATCAAAACAGCCGTAAAATACGGCTTCGCCTGTTTGGTTCGCAATGAAACCTAAGCCTATCGGTAACGGTAAGTCGCGAAGTCATCGCGATTCGACGCTTTTATCCCAATGTTGGCTAAGATTTCCGCTTTATCAGCAGGATTTAGCCAGCGGGCCGGCTGATAAACGCGCTCGAAAGCCCAGCGGGGAGCAACAGTGAACCACGCTCGTGTATACACGTATGCACGCGCCTATGCGCCTCTCCTGCTTGGACGATGTCTCTTTGGGAAAAAAGGGAACGATAGCCTGCTACGTTCTACATCGTTTATCTGCTAGGATTATAGAGCATCCGTGGTATCTGGGGACCGCTTTCCTTATATGCTCACTTTTCTTTCCTCTTTACCCCTTTCTTTCTCCCCCACTTTTATCGAGCACCACACACACACGAATACACACAGCGTTCTCCTTCCTCATTTCCCTCGTTTTTCGCCTTTTTCTTATCCCCCCTCCCCCCAACTCTTCTCTCTACGGTTCAGCTTTTATACCTTAGACGCTTGTATACACCTACACAGGCCAGACTATCTCGCGTATCGGGCTTATGCTAATGTATATGCATTCCAACATGCCCGGACACGGGCATATAATTAATGATAGCTTGTTCTCGCGGGGACTTCTTTCTAGAGGCGGCTTTAGAAAATTATTCGTACATTGTTCGCGGCCTCGTTCGTTACCACGTCGAATATCGGCCCTGGCGATCGACCGCCCCTAATACGCGTGTCATTCCGATCGCCTGGGTGGAAGAAGAAGGAAATTGATCGCGTGCCGTTGCAATAGGTTACTCGATCGTATAATAACGAGACGGGGAAATCGTTATTTCATGGAAGAGATAAAGAAGCCGAGATCGAGCCCGGTACATCGTGGAATTTCACGTATGCCGAAGAATCCGTGTCCTCCGAATTATTATCCTGGCGTTGATATCGGAAAGACGAAGGATCGTGCAAGGGAAAATTAGGAAAGGGAGGAGGAGAAAAGTGAAGAGGCTGAAGAGTTGTTCACGTGCTCGTAAATTTTCAATTCTCGATAACATAATCATTCGAGAAAATGGTAATTCTATCTAATCGAGGAACAAGTATCTCTACGTTCTTTAATTTAAAATAAATGTAGAACAGATTAACCCTGACTTGACGCATTTATATTTTAACGTTTCGTATATTTTACCGCAGAAATGATACTTCAGAGCGGAGTACAGTATATTCTCCACAAGTGTCAGACCGCAAGGAAGCTAAACCTGACACTCGTAGAGTCAGGGACCACGTTTTCGAGCCTCGCGCCCGCCTTTGTAGTTTGCCGAACGTAGACAAGGACAGCGAATAAAAGATAAGCATGAAACGTGGGTCCAGGCAACCAAGCGATTTAAATATCAACTTTTTTTTATTCCGAAATTTTTCTTAACATTTGATGAGATTTTTCTGATGAAAATGACATAAAACACGACATAATTTGAACAACATTTACTTATTAACACGT
>NW_017100964.1:152779-153072 GCF_001263275.1 Habropoda laboriosa
GCACTGACTCTAGTATTTACTAAAATTCAAAAATTCTCGCATAAATTCCGAAAATAGATAATTAATTACGGTAAACTACTGAGACGGTTTAATTAAGGGTGGGCACAGTGCACGAGTGTAGTGCACTCCTTCCAAATCAGCTCACAATATACAATAATAAATCAACTAACTACCTAGCAAATTGCAATCCATGCAAATTCCTTAGATGGTAAATTATTAGTAAACAAAACAATATATGAAAAATTTCAAATTAATTTCAATTGCTGGAAGAAAAGTACATATTGATTGTTATG
>NW_017100965.1:0-709 GCF_001263275.1 Habropoda laboriosa
GATTTCGTTGGGAACATTTATTTGATGGAATTATTTCTAACGACGAAATATTTAATTATCTGTTTTTTCCCCCACAACGTAGATAGAAAATTCAACGCCGGCATCCAGAATGCATAGCAGAACCGTGCGCCATTTAGAGCACGTGAATCGTACCAGTAAGGTTAGCGAAGGTCGCGAAGAATTACTATAACCTTGTGCGGCGTTACATGTGTATATTCGCTTCGTTTAACAGTAACAGGGCAGCGTTTGAGCTATTGAAAAAACTAAGCACACATTTGTATTCGGTATCAAGAAATGGTAATATTTCGTTGGTCACTTTTAGTTTTGGGATTTATTATTAACGTCGAAATAATTAGTTATCTGTATTTTCCCCCACCATCGTAGTTCGAAAATTCGACGCCTTCGTCCAGAATGCATAGCAGAATCGTACTCCATTTAGAGTACGATTATCGTACTGGTACGTTACGTGAAAATTGCGAAGAAATACTATCTCCAAGCGCAACATTATATGTGTATATTCGCTTCGTTTAACTCGTACACGGGAACCGTTTGAAGTATTGAAAAAACAGACCACATCTTTGTATTCGGTACCAAAAAAAGGTAAGATATCGTTGGGAACTTTTATTTGTTGGAATTATATCTAACGACGAAACATTTAATTATTTGTATCTTCCCCCACATCGTAATTCGAAAATTCGATGCCGGGGTC
>NW_017100966.1:0-1788 GCF_001263275.1 Habropoda laboriosa
TATACGTGTATATTCGCTTCGATTAACAGTAACACGGGAACCGTTCGAGCAATTGAAAAACAAACCACAACTTTGTATTCGGTACCAAAAAAAGATAAGATTTCGTTGGTAACATTTATTTGTTGGAATTATTTCTAACGACGAAATATTTAATTATATCTATTTTCCCCCACTTCGTAGTTCGAAAAATCGACGCCGACGTCCAGAATGCGTATCAGAATCAAAAACCATTTAGAGTACGTATATCGTACCAAAAAAAGATAAGATTTCGTTGGGAACAATTATTTGAAGGGAATATTTTAACACGGAAATATTTAATTATCTGTATTTTCCCCCACATCGTAGTTCGAAAACTGGACGTCGGAGTCCAGAATGCATAGCAGAAACGTACTCCATTAGGAGTACGATTATCATCCCGGTACGTTACGTGAAAATCGCCAAGAAATACTATCTCCATGCGCGACGTTATAAGTGCATAATCGATTCGATTAAATCGATTAACAGTAAAACGTGTAACGTTTGAGCTATTGAAAAAACAAAGCACAGCTTTGTAATCGGTACCTCAAGAAGGTAAGATTCCGTAGGTCACAATTAGTTTTAGGATTTATTATTAACCCCGAAATATATTTTTTCTATATTTTCCCCCACCATCGTAGTTCGAAAATTCGACGCCGGCGTCCAGAATACATAGCAGAACCGTACGCCAATTTAAGGACGATACTAGTCAAAGTATTAAATGCGAAAGTCGCGAAGAAATACTATAACCATGTGCGACATTATAGGTGCACACTCGCTTCGATTATCAGTAACACTGGAATCGTTTGAGCTATTGAAAACAAAAACTACCCTTTGTATTCGCTACCAAAAAAAGGTCAGATTTGGTTGGATCTATTTATTTGTTGCATTTATGTCTAAAGTCGAAATATATAACTACCTGTATATTCCCCCATCATCGTAGTTCGGAAATTCGACGCCGACGTCCAGAATGCATAGTAGAATCGTACTCCATTTCGAGTACGAGTATCGTACCGGTACGTTACGTGAATATCGCGAAGAAATACTATCTCCAAGCGCGATGTTATACGTGTATATTCGCTTCGTTTATTACTAACACCGGAACAGTTTGAGCTCTGAATAACAAAGCACACATATGTATTCGGTATCAAAAAATGTTAAGATTTCTTTGTTCACATTTAGTTTTAGGAATTATTTCTAACGTCGAAGGATTTAATTATCTGTATTTTCCCCCAACGTCGTAGATCGAAAATTCGGCGCCGTTGTCCAGGATGCCTAGCAGAATCGTACTCCATTTAGAGTACGATTATCGTACCAGTACGTTGCGTGAAAATCGCGAAGGTCAACTATCACCTAGACGACGTTACATTTGTATATTCGCTTCGTTTAACAGTAACACGTTAACTGTTTGAGCTAGTGAAAAAACACACCATAATTAGTATTCGGTACCAAAAAAAGGTAAAATTTCATTGGTCACATATAGTTTTAGCAATTATTTTTACGTCGAAATATTTAATTATCTGTATTATCCCCCTCATCATTGTTCGAAAATCCGACGCCGGCGGCCAATATGCATAGCAGAACCGTACGCCATTTAGAGGAAGAGAATCGTCACGGTATGATTTGCGATGGTCGCGCAGAACTACTATAACCATGTGCGTCGTTATATGTGCACATTCGCTTCGTTTAACAGTAACACGGCAACCGTGTGAGATATTGAAGAACCAAGCACATCTTTATATTCGGTATCAAAAAGAGGTAAGATTACCTTGG
>NW_017100966.1:3121-5789 GCF_001263275.1 Habropoda laboriosa
TTCGTATACGGTACCAAAAAAAGGTAAGATTTGGTTGGGTCTATTTATTTGTTGCCATTATGTCTAATGTCGAAATATTTAATTATTGTATTTTCCCCCACCATCGTAGTTCGAAAATTCGACGCCGACGTCCAGAATGCATAGCAGAATCAAACACCATTTAGAGTACGAATATCGCCGCAGTAGGTTATGTGAAAGTCGCGAAGAACTACTATCGCCTAGCGGACGTTATAGGTGTATATTCGCTTCGTTTAACAGTAACACGGCAACCGTGTGACATATTGAAGAAAAAGCACACCTTTATATTCCGGATCAAAAAAATTGAAGGATTTCGTTGGATACATTTAGCTGAAGGGATTATTTTCAAAGTCGAAATATTTAGTTATCTGTATTTGCCCCCACCATCGTAGATCTAAAATTCGACGCCGATGTCCAAAATGCATAGCATAATCGTACTCCAATTAGAGGACGAGAATCGTCCCAGTATGATATGCGAAGGTCGCGAAGAACTTCTATAACCATGTGCGACGTTATACGTGTATACTCGCTTCGTTTAACAGTAACACGGCAACCGTGTGAAATATTGAAGAACCAAGCACACCATTGTATTCGGTACTAAAAAAAGATAAGATTACGATGGTCACATTTAGCTTTAGGAAGTATTGTTAACGTCGAAATATTTAATTATCTGTATTTTCGCTAAACATCGTATTTCGAGAATTCGACGCCGACGTCCAGAATGAATCGCAGAATCGTACGCCTTTAGGGGTACGAGTATCGCCCAAGTATGTTATGTAAAAGTCGCGAATAACTACTATCACCTACCCGACGTTATATTTGTACATTTGCTTCGTTTAACAGTAACACGGGAACCGTTTGTGCTATTGAAAAAACAAACGGCACCTTTGTGTTCGGTACCAAAAAAGAAGTAAGGTTTAGTTGGGAACATTTATTTATTGCAATTATTTCTAACGATGAAATATATAATTATTTGTATTTTCCCCCACCATCGTAGTTCGAAAATTCGACGCCGATGTCCAGAATGCATTGCATAATCGTACTCCATTTAGAGTACGATTATCGTAGTGGTACGTTACGTGAAAATCGTGAAGATATGCTATCTCCATGCGAGACGATATATGTGGAATTTCGCTTTGTTTAATGGTAACACGGGAACCGTGTGAGATATTGAAGAACCTGGCACACCTTTGTATTCGGTATTAAAAAATGGTAACATTTCGTTGGACACATTTAGTTTTAGGAATTATTTTTAATGTCGAAATATTTAGATATCTCTATTTGCCCACACCATCGTAGAGAGAGAATTCGACGCCGATGTCCAGAATGCATAGCAGAATCATACTCTATGTGGAGTACGTGTATCGTACCGGTACGTTACGTGAAAATCGCGAAGATTTGCTATCTCCATGCGCGACGTTATACGTGTATATTCGCTTCGTTTTACGGTAACACGGCAACCGTGTGAGATATTGAAGAACCTAGCACCCATTTGTATTCTGTATTAAAAAATGGTAACATTTCGTCGGTCACATTTAGTTTTAGGAATTATTTTTAAAGTCGAAATATTTAGTTACCTGTATTTGCCCCCACTATGGTAGAGAGATTATTCGACGCCGATGTCCAGAATGCATAGCAGAATCATACTCTATTTGGAGTACGAGTATCGTACCGGTACGTTACGTGAAAATATCGAAGAAATACTATCTCCATGCGCGACATTTAATGTGTATATTCGCTTGGTTTAATGGTAACACGGGAACCGTTTGTGCTATTGAAAAAACAAACCACACCTTCGTTTTGGGTACCAAAAAAAGGTAAGATTTCGTTGGGAACAAATATGTAGAGGGAATTTTTTTAAAGTCGAAATATTTAATTATCTGTATTTTCCCCGTACACCGTAGTTAGAAAATTGGACGACGGAGTCCAGAATGCATAGCAGAATCGTACTCCATTTAGAGTACGAGTAGAGTACCGGTACGTTACGTGAAAATCGAGAAGAAATACTACATCCAAGCGCGACGTTATATGTGTATATACGCTTAATTTAACAGTTACAGGGCAGCGTTTGAGCTATTGAAAAAACAAAGCACACATTTGTATTCGGTATCAAGAAATGGAAATACTACGTTGGACACTTTTAGTTTTGGGAATTATTTTTAATGTCGAAATATTTACTTGGCTGTATATGCCCCCACCAAAGTAGTTCGAAAATTCGACGCCACGTCCAGAATGCATAGCGGAATAAAACAATATTAGAGTACGAATAAGGCCGCAGTATGTTATGTTAATGTCGCGAAGAACTACTATCGCGTAGCCGACGTAATAGGTGTATATTCCCTTCGTTTTACTGTAACACGGCAACCGTATGAGATATTGAAGAACCAAGCACACCTTTATGTTCGGGATCAAGAAATTGTAAGATTTCGTTGGATACATTTAGCTGAAGGAAATATATTTAAAGTCGAAATATTTAATTATCTGTATTTTCCCCCAAATCGAAGTTCGAAAATTCGGCGCGGATGTCCAGACTGCATTGCAGAATCGTACTCCATGTAGATTACTAGTATCGTACCGATACGTTACGAGAAAATCGCCAAGAAATACTATCTCCATGCGCGACGTTATATGTGTATATACTCTTCGTTTA
>NW_017100966.1:9220-10738 GCF_001263275.1 Habropoda laboriosa
TTTAACAGTAACACGGGAACCATTTGTGATATTGAAAAAACAAATCACACCTTCGTTTTCGGTACCAAACGAGGGTAAGATTTCGTTGGGAACATTCTGTTGTATGGATTATTTTTAAAGTTGATATATTTAATTATCTGTATTTTCCCCCACATTGTAGTTCGAAAATTGGACGCCGGAGTCCAGAATGCATAGCAGAATCGTACTCCATTTCGAGGACGAGTATCGTACCGGTACGTTACGTGAAAGTTGCGAAGAAATACGATCTCCAATCGCGACGTTATATGTGTATATTCGCATCGTTTAACTGGTACACGGGAACCGTTTGAGGAAATGAAAAAACACACCACAAATTTGTATTCGGTACCAAAGAAAGGGAAGATTTCTTTGGCAACAATTATTTGTAGGGAATATTTGTAAGGTCGAAAAATTTACTAATCTGTATTTGCCCCCACCATCGTAGTTCTAAAATTCGACGCCGTCGTCCAGTTGCATAGTAGAATCGTACGCCCTTTCGTTTACGAGTATCGCCCAAGTAAGTTATGTGAAAGTCGCGAATATCTACTATCACCTAGACGACGTTACAATTGTATATACGCTTCATTTAACAGCAACACGGCAACGGTGTAAGATATTGAAGAACCAAGCCCACATTTACAGTCGGGATCAAAAAATGGTAACATTTCGTTGGTCACATTTAGCTTTAGGAATTATTTTTAAAGTCGAACTATTTAATTATTTGTAAATGCGCCCACCACCGTAGAGAGAGAATTCGACGCGGATGTCCAGACTGCATAGCAGAATAGTACTCCATGTAGAGTACGAGCATCGTACCGGTACGTTACGTGAAAATCGCTAAGAAATACTATCTCCAAGCGCGACGATATATGTGGATATTCGCTTTGGTTAATGGTAACACGGTAACCGTTTGAGCAATTGAAAAAACAAACCACACTTTTGTATTCGGTACCAAAAATAGGTAAGATTTCGTTGAGAACTTTTATTTATTGGATTCATTTCTAACGACGAAATATTTAATTATTTGTATTTTCCCGCACATCGTAGTTCCGAAATTCGACGCCGGCGTCTAATATGCATAGCAGAATCGTACGCCATTTAGAGGACGTGAATCGTCCCAGTATGATATGCGAAGGTCGCGTAGAACTCTTATTACCATGTGCGACGTAATGTATGTGTATTCGCATCGTTTAACAGTAACACGTGAACCGCATGAGCTATTGAAAAGACAAAGCACACCTTTGCGTTCAGTACCAAAAAAAGGTAACTTTTCCTTGGTTGCATTTAGCTATAGAAACTATTTTTAACGACGAAATATATAGTTATCTGTAATTGCCCCCACCATCGTAGAGAGAAAATTCGACGCCGGCGTCCAGAATGCATAGCAGAACCGTGCGCCATTTAGAGGGCGTGAATCGTCCCAGTATGATATGCGATGGTCGCGAAGTAATTCTATAACCACGTGCGGCATTATTTGTTTATATTCGCTTCGTTTAACAG
>NW_017100967.1:0-698 GCF_001263275.1 Habropoda laboriosa
TGTTAGACATGCAAACCATCGAATAAAATATACGACACATAGTAATCAATTGTTATTAACCACTGCAATGTGAACCACTGCTTTTAAGACGGTTAATTTATTTATTGCAACCTCTTTAGCAACAAAAAATTATATTAACCGTTATTTCGCTCGAAAATCATATATGAACCACTGTTTGTTGCTCCCGAGTCCGGCAATAGGTTAGTTTTACGTTTATAACAACGCGCACATGTTTAATAACAACCACTGTTAATTTGTTCAATCAGACGTGAATACCATGTATTAAAATATACGCCATCAACTAATTAATTGTTATTAAACACTGCAATGTCAACCACTGCTTTTACGACTGTTACTTTATTCATTGCTGCCCCGTTATCAACAAAAAATTAAATTAACCGTTATTACATCCGAATATAACATATCGACCACTGTTTCTTGCTACGGTGACCTGCATCAGGATAGTTTTTTATTTTTGATAACAACGCTCTGTAGTTTTATAACAACCACTGTTAATTTCATTAATTAGCCATGCATACCATCGATTAAAATATACGCCATATAGTAATCAATTGTTATTAACCACTGCAATGTGAACCACTGCTTTTATGACGGTTAATTTATTTATTGCAACTTCTTTAGCAACAAAAAATTAAATTAACCGTTATTACGCTCGAAAATCATATATCAACCACTGT
>NW_017100968.1:0-1152 GCF_001263275.1 Habropoda laboriosa
TTTGTTTTTTCAATAGCTCAAACGGTTCCCGTGTAACTGTCAAACGAAGCGAATATACACATAAAACGTCGCTCTTGGAAATCGTATTTCTTCGCGATTTTCACGTAACGTTCCGGTACGATACTCGTACTCTAAATGGAGTACATATCTGCTACGCAATCTGGACATCGGCGTCTAATATGCGAACTACGATGTGGGGTCAAATACAGATAATTAGTTATACCGACTTTCATAATAATTCCTACAACTGAATGTTCCCAACGAAGTCTTACCTTTTTGTGATACCGAATACAAAAGTGTGGTTTGTTTTTTCAATCGCTCAAACGGTTCCCGTGTAACTGTCAAACGAAGCGAATATACACATATAACGTCGCTCTTGGAAATAGTATTTCTTCGCGATTTTCTAGTAACGTACCGGTACGATACTCGTACTCTAAATGGAGTACATTTCTGCTATGCATTCTGGACATCGGCGTCGAATTCACTCTGTACGATGGTGGGGGCAAATACAGATAACAAAATAATTCGACTATAAAAATAATTCCTAAAACTAAATGTGACCAACGAAGTCTTACCTTTTTGTGATACCGAATACAAAGGTGATGTTTGTTTTTTCAATAGTTCAAACGGTTCCCGTGTAACTGTCAAACGAAGCGAATATACACATATAACGTCGCTCTTGGTAATAGCATTTCTTCGCGATATTCACGTAGCGTAACTGAACGATACTCGTACTCGAAATTGAGTACGATTCTGCTATGCATTCTGGACATCGGCGTCGAATTTTATCTAAATGGAGTACGATTCTGCTATGCATTCTGAACGATGGCGTCAAATATAAGAACTACGATGTGGGAGGAAAATACAGATAATTAAATATTTCGACGTTAAAAATAATTCCACCAACGAAATCTAACCTTTTTTTGATACCGAATACAAAGGTGTGGTTTGTTTTTGCAATAGCTCAAACGCTGCCCTGTTACTGTTAAACGAAGCGAATATACAAATATAACGTCAGCTAGGTGCTAGTAGATCTTCGCGATTTTCACTTAACGTGCAGGTACGATACTGGTACTCAAAATAGAGTATGATTCTGCTATGCTTTCTGGATATCGGCGTCGAATTTTCTCACTACGATGGTGGGTCAAATAC
>NW_017100968.1:1314-5264 GCF_001263275.1 Habropoda laboriosa
ACGTCACGCATGGAAATACTATTTCTTCGCGATTTGCACGTAACGTACCAGTACGATACTCGTACTCTAATTGGAGTACATTTGTACTATGCGTTCCGGACATCGGCGTCGCATTTTCGAAATACGATGGTGTGTTCAAATACAGATAACTAAATATTTCGACTTTAAAAATAATTCCTTCAGCTAAATGTTTACAACGAAATATTATCATTTTTTGATACTGAATGCAAAGGTGTGCTTTATTATGCAGTGCATTCTTGAGGACGGCGTCGAATTTAAGAACTACGATGGTGGGGGCAAATACAGATAATTAAATATTTCGACGTTAATAATAAATCCTCAAACTAAATGTGACCAACTGAATCTTAACATTTCTTGATACCGAATACAAAGGTGTGCTTTGTTTTTTCAATAGCTCAAACGTTGCCCTGTTACTGTTAAACGAAGCGAATATACACATGTAACGCCGCACATGGTTATAGTGGTTCTTCGCGAACTTCGCATATCATACTGGGACGATTCACTTTCCCTAAATGGCGTACGGTTCTGCTGTGCATTCTGAAATCCGCCGCCGATTTTTCGAAATACGCTGTGGGGGAAAATACAGATAATTAAATATTCCGACGTTGAAAATAATTCCTAAAACTAAATGTTCACAACGAAATATTATCATTTTTTGATACCGAAAGCAAAGGTGTGCGTTGTTATTCAAACCTCAAAACGGTGCTGATGTTACTGTTAAACGAAGCGAATGTACACATATAACGCCGCCTAGCCGATAGTAGTTCTTCATGACTTTCACGTAACGTACCTGTACGATACTCGTACTCTAAGTGGAGTACATTTCTGCTATGATTTCTGGACATCGGCCTCGAATTCTCTCTCTACGATGTGGGGGAAAATACAGATAATTAAATATTTCGTTGTTAAAATTAATTCCTAAAACTAAATGTGACCAACGAAATTCTGCCTCTTTTTGGTAACGAATACGAAGTTGTGCTTGTTTCTTCAATATCTCACACGGTTGCCGTGATACTGTTACACGAAGGGAATATGCACCTATATCGTCGGCTAGGCAATAGTAGTTCTTCGCGTCTTACACATAACATACTGCGGCGATACTCGAACTCTAAATGGCGTACGATTCTGCTTAGCATTCTGGACGACTGCGTCGTATTTTAGATCTATGATGATGGGGGCAAATACAGATAATTAAATATATGGGCTTTAGACATAATGGCAACAAATAAATAGACCCAACCAAATCTAACCTTTTTTTGGTACCGAATACGAAGGAGTGGTTTGTTTTTTCAATAGCTCAAACGGTTCGCGTGTTACTGTTAAACGCAGCGTATATACACATATAAGGTCGCTCTAGGAAATTCTATTTCTTCACGATATGCACGTAACGTACCGAAACGATACTCGGACTTTAATTGTGGTACGATTCCGCTACGCATTCTGGACAACGGCGTCGAATTTTCGAACTACGATGTGGGCGAATATACAGATACTTTAATATTTCGACATTAAAAGTAATTCCTACAGCTAAATGTTTGCAACGAAACCTTAGAATTTTTTGGTCACGTATATAAGTGTGTGCCTGGATCTTAAATATCTCACTCGGTTCCCGTGTTATCTTTAATCGAAGCGTATATACACATATAAAGTCGCGCTTGGAGATAGTATTTCTTCGCGATTTTCACGTAATGTACCGGTAAGATACTCGCACTCTGAACGGAGTACGATTCTGCTATGCACTCTTGTCATCGGCGCCGAATTTTCGAACAACAATGATGGGGGAAAATACAGATAATTAAATATTTCGACATTAAATATAAGTCCTTCAGCTAATTGAATACAACGAAATCTTAACATTTTTTGGTACCGAATACAGGGTTGTGGTTTGTTCTTTCAATAGCTGAAACGGTTTCCGTGTTACCAATAATCAAAGCGAATATACACATATAACGTCGCGAATGGAGATAGCATTTCTTCGCGATTTTCACGTAACGTCCGACACGATACTCGTACTCTAAATGGAGTATGATTCTGCTATGCATTCAGGACTTCGGCGCCGCATATTCGATATTCGATGGTGGGGGAATTTACAGATATTTAAATACATCGACGTTAATAATAATTCCTAGAACTAAATGTCACCAACGAATTCTTACCATTTTTTGATACCGAATACAAAGGTGTGCTTTGTTACACAAACCTCAATGGTGCCGATGTTACAGTTAAACGAAGCGAATTTACACATATGTCGTCGCGCTTGGAGATACTATTCCTTCTCGATTTTCACGCAACGTACCAGAACGATACTCGTACTCTAAATGGAGTACGATTCTGCTATGCATTCTGGAAATCGGCGTCGAATTTTCGAAATACGATGGTGTGGGCAAAAACAGATAACTAAATATTTCGAATTTAAATATAATTCCTTCAGCTAACTGTATACAGTAAATCTTACACTTTTTTAATCCCGAGTATATGGGTGAGCTTTGTTATTCAAATCTCAAACGGTTGCCGCGTTTCTGTTAAACGAAGCGAATATACAAAAATAACGCGGCTAGGTGATAGTAGTTCTTCGCGACTTTCACATAACATACTGGGCGGATACTTGTACTCTAAACGGCGTAGGATTCCACTACGCATTCTGGACATCGCCGTCGAATTTTCGAACAACGATGTGGGCGAAAATACAGATACTTAAATATTTCGACTTTAAAAATAATTCCAACAGCTAAATGTATGCAACGAAATCTTAGAATTTTTAGGTGAGAAATATAAGTGTGTGCCTGGTTCTTCAATATCTCACTCGGTTCCCCTGTTACCTTTAATCGAAGCGTATATACACATATAAAGTCGCGCTTGGAGATAGTATTTCTTCGCGATTTTCACGTAATGTACCGGTAAGATACTCGCACTCCGAATGGAGAACGATTCTGCTATGCACTCTGGACATCGGCGCCGAATTTTCGAACAACGGTGATGGGGGCAAATACAGATAATTAAATATTTAGGCATTAAATATAATTCCTTCAGCTAAATGCATCCAACACAATCTTACAATTTTTTTGATCCCGAATATAAAGGTGTGCTTGGTTCTTCAATATCTCACATGGTTGCCGTGTTACTGTTAAACGAAGCGAATATACACATATGACGTTGGCTAGGCGATAGTATTTCTTCGCGACATTAACATAAAATACTGCGGCGATACTCGAACTCTAAATGGATTACGATTCTGCTATGCATTCTGGAGGGCGACGTCGAATATAAGAACTACGATGGTGGGGGCATATACAGATAATTAAATATTTCGACGTTAAATATAGTTCCTGAAACTAAATGTGACCAAAGAAATTTCATCATTCTTTGATGCCGAATACAAGTGTGTGCATTGTTATTCAAAGCTCAAACGTTTCTGGTCTTACATTTAAAAGAAGCGAATATACACATATAACGTCGCTCATGGTTATAGTATATCTTCGCGACCTTCGCATATCATACTGGGACTATTCACGTCCTCTAAATAGCGCACGGTTGTGCTATGCATTCTGGATGCCGGCGTCGAATTTCCTATCTACAAAGTACGGGAAAATACAAATAATTAAATATTTCGTCGTCGGAAATAATTCCAACAAATAAATGTTCCCAACAAAACCTTATCTTTTTTTGGTACCGAGTACAAAGTTCTGGTTTGTTATTGCTATAGTTCAAACGGTTCCCGTGCCATTGTTAAACGATGCGAATATACACATATAACGTCGCACAAGGTTATAGTATTTCTTCGCGACCTTCGCATATCATACCGGGACGATTCTCGTCCTCTAAATGTCCTACGATTCTGCTATGCACGATTTTCACGTAACGTACTCGGACGATAATCGTACTCCTAATGGAGTACATTTCTGCTATGCATTCAGGACTCCGGCGTCCAG
>NW_017100969.1:0-23914 GCF_001263275.1 Habropoda laboriosa
TGTAGTTTGCCGAACGTAGACAAGGACAGCGAATAAAAGATAAGGACGAAACGTGAGTCGAGGTAATCAAGCGATTTAAATACCAACTTTTTTAATTTTACGTTTTTTTGTCCCGAAATATTTCTTAGCAAGACAGTGAACGTGTTAATAAGTAAATGTTGTTCAAATTATGTCGTGTTTGATGTCATTTTCATCAGAAAAATCTCATCAATATGTTAAGAAAAATTTCGGGATAAAAAAAAGTAAAATTAATTTAAATACCAACTTTTTTAATTTTACGTTTTTTTATCCCGAAATTTTTCTTAACATATTGATGAGATTTTTCTGATGAAAATGACATCAAACACGACATAATTTGAACAACATTTACTTATTAACACGTTCACTGTCACGCCAGATATTTCACTGCATTGAGATAAAACAGACGCTCTGTATTAGATTACATAGAGTCGGCCTGCCGTTTGACTGACACTTGTCGAATCGGCCCTACATTTGACTGACAATTGTCGAATCGGCCCTACATTTGACTGACAATTGTAGAATCGGCCCTACATTTGACTGACACTTGTAGAATCGGCCTTACATTTTTTTTTTTTTACGTGGAGGTAGGCCGACATTAAATTAATTACTCAATAAGTATTAATAAGTAAATGTTGTTCAAATTATATCGTGTTTGATATCATTTTCATTAGAAAAATCTCACCAACATGTTAAAAAAAATTTCAGATGAAAAAAAGTAAAATTAAAGAAATTATATTTTTCTATTGTGAATTGTCGAGCCATGAAATCTCGTAAAAGAAATCGAGTGGTGCAGCATTACACGCTTGACAAACTGCGAGCGAGATAACGGGCGCAGCAATGACGCAGACCTAGGCGTATGACCATCTATACTGACACTTGTAGAATCCAAACTGACTGACACTTGTAGAGAATTTACTGTAGATATGTGTTTTTTAATTTCCATTTCGTAATCGTTATTTACACACTTTCGATGTCATTTATGTGGATCCACGATATTTTTTAGACTTTTTGAAATCCTGAGAAGTTTCGATATTTCTTGATGTCAAAGTTGTACGTTCTTTCCTAGTTTTTTCTTTTCTTGCCTAGAATTTTCCTAGTCCACTACGTTCACTACAGTATAGTTCAAATTTTCTTAATAAAAGGAAGAATGTTAGTGAAATAAACAACTAGGAACGACGATACATAGACGAGAAGGTTGAAACGTTCGTTCTAGTGACAGAATGAAATTTGTCGCAATTATTTGCCACATTTAATAACCTCGAACTAATATTTGACGAAACAATAGTTATTAATACAGGATGCTAGTAATGTTATCATTTGTAATATTTTAAATACAATTATTACTCGCAAAGTATACGTTCAAAGAATAGAAGAAATAGTTTATGAAATAAATATATTCAGGTTACTTCGTTAGTAACGTAATTTCAAAAATAAACGAGAACAAGTTCAAAATCAAAAAGGTATAAGTTGCAGTAAATATAAAAAATAATTCAACAAAATGGATAACGTTGCAAAAGGAATTGTTATTAATTGAAGAGTATATTCTCCAGCAATGCTCCTAAGTGCTCATAAAACTCGATTTCGTCGTTAGTGGATACACGAGGTGTGATAAAATAGAACGAGGCTTTTTGTTATTCCGTCGAAAAGTTTTATCATGCTGATTGGATGATAATGAGCCGCCGGGAAACGAACCGACGTTTCTGGTCGACTTTGAGGAAAGTTTAAAGAGAACGGAAGTACTGCCACGTTGTTATGACGTTAGGCGTCTTTTGGCGAACTTTTACCTTCCAATCCACTTAATCCTGCCAGATCGAGAGTCTCCTTATCGGATTCGACCAGGAAAGTTCGTTTTCATTTAACACCACTCCTCGAAACTTCTCGCCGGTTTATATAACGCGCAATTAATGTAGCGTTAGTCGAAATTCAACGTCCATCGTCGATATTATTCGCTGCTTCACTGGCTCGTATCGTGACGAATTATACAATTTCTTTTCGAATCAGCTAATGGAGAAGGTTATGCATTTCAAATATTATTCACTGAATATTTTTCCGGCTTTCATTATGAATGGAATAAGTAAGACATTACGGAAACACTATTTTCTTAGACGAGCACTGATGAAACAAGTTTCCAAAGACTTTATGAAAAAGTGGACTCTGCTTGGCGGAAATGTTCTTTAAAGTTTCAACTCATTTGTGTGTATAAAATTATCTTCTTTTAAAACAAAGGTATTATAAGTGGTTTTGTTAGGATAGTTTTCTTGTTTTTAATCAGAAGATGACATTATCTTTGCAGAGTTCGTGAAGTGAATTAGTTTTCATCCCTTGTGAGGAATAATATATTCATTTGACGAACATAAGAATGTACCAGTAAATGCGAATCTGTAAATTGATTTAACCATTTAGTTCTCTTCTTACAAGTTACCTTATTCGATCAAATTTCTATTTGTAATCTCAGAATATCTATAACAGAATAAAATACTTGTAACTGTTGGATGCTTCAAAGTACTTGCATAAGTACGTGTGTTAAGCACTCGGGTACTAATTTCCGCGTACTTCGAATATTGCACTAGGTGCCGTCTGAAGACTGAATGTATTGCGTTGAGAGTCTGACTGAATCTTTATTATTCCTAATGTAACTGATGGTCTGTGTACTAACACTCTCTGGTCTTAAGCTAAGTCGGCCTTCTTATCGAGTCGTCCCTTCTCCAAATCTTCTAAAATTTGAAGAAGGGACGCGAAGGGAGGTTCTTAAAATTACTAAGTGACCAACCCCGTATCACCCCGCTGGTCCTTGCTGGATGGAAATTTGACAACAAGGGGGGAAAACCCGGCCAGGTCAACTCTGACTCTCCGACTCGTTCGGAAGGTCAGGTACCGAGAGGCCTCGGTAATTGCATCGGTTTCGAAGACCCTTCGGGGGTTACTTTATGACACCTTGCCTTACTGACTGAACAATAGCCTATTCTTTAATATTTGAGAAATTCTACGTGCCGCATGTTGGCTGCAGACCGGTCTGCTAAATTAAAAATAACGATTTGCTGAACTAGAAATCACGTATCATAAAATCGTCCCCTTGCTGTCCTAACAACGTGATACCTACAATACTTTACGAAATGATCAATTGTCGGATTTGCGCTGAACGTGTTCTTTGCATAAAATGTTTTAATTAAAGATTTCGTGGAAAAACCTTGCACATAGGGAAAACGTGTTGCACGTATCAGACAAACGGTACTCTTAAAAGGCATTGGAATCCAGCGTGTAATTAAAAGACCCTTTTATTTCGTGCGATTGAATTATACGATTTTAGAGTATCCTTTCAAACATGCGAACAATATGTTTTACAACGGAAAGAAAAGAAAAAGATAACGTCAAAGGAAGAAACAAGAAATGAAAATCGTTTAATTAAAACGATACATTCTCACCCGGAGGGCGCATAAAAGAATAATTCCCGCGTAAATTCATACATTTCGCACCTCTCACTTTGAATAAATTTACACGAGTTTATTCCTTTCATCGCGCATCGGTCGCGAATTTGCCGTTTATTTACACGCGTGTTTACACGCCAAATTTATAGGGCGATACACAGAAGCGTTTTGCAAATCCGGAGTGAAAAATCGTGGCTTGGTCGCTATAATAAACGGCTGAAAATGCTGCGAAAAATACGATTTCAACATAATTCTCTACGGCGAGGATGCTCGTACGTGAAATATTTCGAGTTGCGTGATTCTTTCGACCGACATGCTAATTACAACTGTGAATAAAAGTGCCAGGTGAAAAGTATTCCCGATACATTTCAATTTCTACCAATACAAGACTGTTGTACAATATAATTACACGAAAAGGTTGATTGAAAATTGATTGTAACTGAAATGTTTCTACAATTTACTGTTCACCTTTTCTTTTGTAAATGGTTATCATTTAATATACGTCGAATTCGTAATTTATGTAACATATAAATCCACTTCTTCTGCATTTTTTAATAACGTGATTAAGCTAATAAACTTTGCTTTGGAATATTTCGAGTAGTAAAAGGTTCATTTGCGGCTTGAATATTGAATCATGGAAGGTTTAACTGTTTACCAGTGCCATGAAGTTTCATTGGTCGAATAATCAATATCAGATCCGGCGTGAAAATTTTAGCGTTACGCGGAAATCTCGTTACTCCCGATTAGAACGATTTACTCGTTGTTTACAGTAATTAATACGCACATCGTAGATGGTAAACGAAGGCGGGCGAAGTTAATGTTGATAGGGGCCACTCGCAGGGCACGTTGCTAATAAATATTGCGTGCATTACCGCTCGATGTTGTTTAATAACCAGCAATTAGTAACTTGATATTAGTACACCTGTTTCAACTCTTATCATAATCCATTAGCCAATTAATTCATGTCCTGGCTTCTATTTCGCGAAGCTCTTCTTGCACGGTTACACTAACCGATAAATTCATATTCTAGTCTATTCTAGATAATTCTAGATAATTCTAGATATTCTAGAAAATCACGATAAACTGTTGGAATTCGTTCTGTTTAATTTGATACGTTTCCTGTAGCTAAATATACGTTTACTTCGATTCAAATTCGTGTAATAGAGTTCATCAACGATCCACAAGGAATAAAGTTTTCAGTCTTGATTCATTGAAGACATGTTTTCCATTTCCTATTTTAAGAAATGAAACATTTTGACGTTTACAATATCAGGATCGTAGTGTGCAATTGTCATTACTTGTACTTTTCACAAGGTTCTCGTCTTCGGTTCTATACATTATGAAAGTGTTCTGAATAAACTTCAGTAGCATTCATTTTTTAATATTCTTTTACGCAGAGAATATTGCCCTGTACGCTTCCGTCGTTTAATATAGAATAAACAAAAAAACATTCTTTCATTTATGTTATTTTTTGTCGCATATGCACCATATAAATAGGATATTATTATTTGTTCTATGTAGTACAAGGATTACTTATAAACGACTTTAATAATTTCAAGGATTGAGGAATAACGCATCGTGACACGGATTCTTTTTTTTTTTTTTATGTAGGGTTTTACGTCGCATCAATATCGAGATCATTAGCGACGAGCTTTCATAATGACTTTAGATTTTGTGGAAGAGGTTGGTTTCGTTAAGGAATTCAATAGTATTTCTTGCATACTTTTCAGACGTAAGGGCAGTATTCGAGTTGATTTCAAATTTGAGGCGTTGGGTAGAAAATTTTTGACAGTCATAGATGGTGTACTGTGAGTGGGGCTTCGCAACATAAGGGAGGGTCTGTCTTCTTTATGAGAGACACAGATTCTTATTACAGTAAATTCTCCACAAGTGTCAGTCCGCGAGGAATCTAAACCTGACACTTGTAGTCCGCGAGGAATCTAAACCTGACACTTGTAGAGTCAGGGACTACGTTTTCGAGCCTCGCGCCCGCCTTTGTAGTTTGCCGAACGTAGACAAGGGCAGCGAATAAAAGATAAGGATGAAACGTGAGTCGAGGAAACCAAGCGATTTAAATACCAACTTTTTTAATTTTACGTTTTTTTATCCCGAAATTTTTCTTAACATATTGATGAGATTTTTCCGATGAAAATGACATCAAACACGACATAATGTGAACAATATTTACTTATTAACACGTTCACTGTCACGCCAGATATTCACTGTATTGAGATAAAACAGACGCCCTGTATTACATTACATAGAGTTCAGAAACATGTTAAAAAAATTTCAGATAAAAGAAAGTAAAATTAAAGAAATTATATTTTTCTAGTATGAATTGTCAAGCCGTGAAATCTCGTAAAAGAAACCGAGTGGTGTATCGTTACACGTTTGACTGACAGCGAGCGAGATAACATAGGCGCAGCAATGACGCAGCCTAGGCGTAGGACCATCTATACTGACACTTGTAGAATCCAAACTGACTGACACTTGTAGAGAATTTACTGTATCTATATTTTACAAGTCGCATTTTATTTGTTGTACTTTTGCATTATTACTAGCCAATTTCTTTATAATAATTATTAATTTTTGCTTCTGACATCAAAATATAAAGTTGCAATCAACAGTAATTTTTCTTGCCGGGTTAACGACCTCAGATAGTAAACACAGTTCGCATAAACAGACTAGATGTAAATATCCTTGATCTGTTCCTACTTTGTATCATAGTAATTGCAACTTCGTTACTGTTCTCTTCGCATTTAGTATTGTTATTATGGCTTTTTAATAAAGCTTCAAACGACCAATATTCATACAACATTTTTTTCTTATTTATACCCGTAAAATATACTGACAAAGATTGACCAGAAAAAAATTGAAGCACCCTGTATAGAAAGCATTATAAACAATAATAAACAACCGAATAAAAATTACAAAAAGGAAAAATGAAAGTTACTTTAATTACTTTAGATTGCTTAATTTTATTTTCACTGTAAAAAGTAAAAATATAAATTACAAAATAACAAACGAACCATTTTTCGTTTATTTCAAATAAATAATTTCCTTTCAAACGTTTAACGTGTAATCTTAAAATCATAGCGTTTATTCTTTCCACTGCGGTAGTATTACTCTTGAGATATTTTGTTGCGCCATTCAAAGAAGCAGGTGAAAATATCTCGTGTTCCAGCCTGTACACCGGCGTTCATTTAAAAGTTGTCCCACAGCAATGGAAATTAATTCTGAAACGAATAGTTTTATAAAACAACATGGTCGTGTTCGCGTGTGCGGGAATTCATTGTCGACGTAAATATTTCGTTGCTTGAACGCAGTCTTCCTTTACAATTAGCAATTACAGCTTTGTATTTTCCGTTTCCACTTTAGTTAACAATTTTTATTGAGCGGTAAAAAGAAAGGGAGGGAAAAAGAAAATCGATTGAACGTTTAAAATGTATGCAGAAAATTAATGTTCATCTCTGAGAAAATCTTACTAAAAGTGACAAAAATATTTACTTATGATTATTTAATTTCACCAGGATGTATTTTCAGTTTAGTTAACTTAATTCTAAATTGAATCTAGGTTATGCGAACCTAGCAGACATAATTTAATTCAGACTTACGCTTAAGGTAGATGTAATTCACATTTGATCAGTCCACGATACATACTTAACGTAGACGTGATCAAGATCCAATTAAGACAACCTGGTACAGTTCTAACCTAAACTCGATTCCAGACTCAATTGTGGTTTCACTTCATGCAAATCATGTCTAAATTTGGTTCGATCGATCCAATTAATGTCTAATTTGAAACAAAGTCAGTCTAGATTCAATTTCTCCGTTTTCAACAATTTTCTCACAATGTAAACGTAGATTCGATTTAAGTGGAGTATAATTGAAACTTAATTTAATAGAAACCCAAGCCAAATTTAATATCACAAAATACATACAAAATATTATTATTTCCAATAATAAACCAATCGTACTCTGTCTAAATACGGACCTAAACCAGAATTTATTTCACAAAATACACATTAAACACAAATTTGTGTAAGTAATATCTACATGCAATCCAATTAAAAAGGAAATAATTCAATTTTCTTCCCTTCAAACTTAATTTCATTAAAATCCAGTTCAAACCAAATTTAAATTTTGATCTAAAGTAAATTTAATTAAAGTCTAATTGAAGTATGACTTGACCCAGACTTACGCTAAATTTGGCAGCAGAAATTTATCGCAGACTTGTTGTCATGAATGTTTAATGAAAATTCGGCATACAGATTCGATGAAAATTCCATCAGCTTACTACAATACGCAGAGAAACAACAACACGTTCAATAAACGCAGCGTCTATCCAATATCAATACCCGTAGACTTTTATGTATGTCGAATATGACAAACGTTCGCGCGCGTTTCAACGACGCATGATTCGAGCTGGCAGCGTCAAAGGTGAAGCTACGTTGAAAAGTGTCCGGTAAATACAGGCCGAGCGTGTATTAAATGAAGTAAAGCTAAATAAAAGAGCACACAGACAGACACACGGGAACGAAAGGGGAAGAAACAGGGCACGGAGGAAAATCGTTCGCGGGAGAAGATAGAGAAGCGTTTTCAGCGTGACGAAGCGGCGCGCTTTATTGCTTGCCGCGAGAAAGGGTGGCTTAAAAGCCTCGGGGAAAAAATCTCATTTCGATGCAGCCGTTCATTCTGCGGCCGTTAGCCGCTTTCTCGATACACCGAAAAAAAGTTCCTTTGGTAATCGGGCCGGACCCCGTGCTTTCGTGTGCTCCGCTCTTTTTCCTCTCGTTTTTTGCTCGCTTTCATTTGCACGATGTTTCCGATACATTAAATCGCGAACGAAAACAATTTGCCCACCGAATTTTCCAGTAGACTGACGTTTGTCGGACATATTCTGACGCGTTGATTGAAACGTTTGTTTAATAAGCAATAGGGAAACGAAGGAGGATGCTGAACATTCGTATTCTAACGCGAGGCGAAAACGTAAGCAAAGAAAAATTCACTTGTGATCTTTAATGAAATTTTCTCCGGGACAAAAAGCGATAGAACCGATTTCTTCGTAATTTCATCCTTTTCTGTATGTAATGCTTGAACAGTATGTCGGGAGATATTTGTCAGTGTTCCGTCGCGCAGGTACGGAACGCATGGGGTCTTCGTTGACCGGGTTTATGGCACGCTTGCAGTGTAATGCTTGAACAGTATGTCGGGAAATATTTGTCAGTCTTCCGTCGCGCAGGTACGGAACGCATGGGGTCTTCGTTGACCGGGTTTATGGCACGCTCGCACGAGAAGGTTATTTTTGAGAACAAAGACGCTTCGTAGCTCCGCGAAAAAATAAGTCATTTCTTACAGAACAGTGCCTTTAGAATTTCGACTTTTCCGCGTCCTCGATAACCGAAGACGTGTCATAAACCAGGTATTACTGAAGGGTCAGTCCACACGCGCGT
Organism: Habropoda laboriosa; assembly: GCF_001263275.1. Classification (NCBI taxonomy): domain Eukaryota; kingdom Metazoa; phylum Arthropoda; class Insecta; order Hymenoptera; family Apidae; genus Habropoda; species Habropoda laboriosa. The sequence continues at coordinate 8,900 of NW_017100969.1, forward strand.
GTAACGGCACTTTCGGCCGAGGGTTGACCTGGCGGGAATTTCCGACGCGTCACCGAAGGACAGCGAAGATTCCACGCACCCGCAGGTAGGGCCCCACTCCTTCCAAGGAAAAGCGCGCTAAGGGCGCAATGGAAGGGTGGGTGACACTCAAGGGGCACGTTGATTGGTAATTTCAGCGTGCCTTCTTGCACTTGGCGGGGGAGTCACGGCGGACTCGAGAAAAATTCGGCAATCGAGAGACATTCGCAAGGAGTCTCTCGTGTGAACAACACATACACACAGTCTCCAACCGTTCGGGGAGACACGATCACTCGAGTCTAAAACAAAGTCGTCAATGGTTCGTGACGCATTCTAAATTTGCTAACGTTCGAGCAAAGTAAATTTTTGAACTAGTCACCCAAGATTAATTTGGCGGGTGACAGTCGTGAGCGCGAACACTTTGAAAAATCAAAGGAGAACGCGACGCGACAGTCAGTCTAATAAAATTTTTGTTCAGTTTTATGTTACCTCCTTTATTACTTTTTAAATTACCGTTAGACCGCATTGAATAGGTTCCGAAAGAAATGAGTTACACTAGGCTATTCTAATTACTATATGTTGATTGTAACATTAAAAAAAGGACGTTTTCTTTACTTTATTCTATTTAACACGTCGGTAATGTTTTCTACAATTTATAATAACTTTTAATTAATGTTAGGAGATCTACGAACGTATTTTATTGCATCAAAACAAGAAACAGGAAAACTTAACGAAGTATAAATTATTCCCCTCTAATCCTTAACCTTGTTTCGCTGAAGGAACGTACTAAACGGGTTATCGGAGAACATTTTAACAAGAAAGGAAAGAAAAAATATATTAAGGGAAAGTTTGATGTACTGAAAGGTATTTGGTATATTAATAAGATTAAAATTCTGCGAAATAATTTCAAGAGGAAGAGTTCGAAGTTACAGGAAATGAAAAAAAGATAGAAATTCTGAAAAACACTGCTTCATGATTCTAGTTTAGAATGACTTTGTTAGATAGCGATGATGAGAATGTTGAAAATTGGCCATTCTGTTCAACAATATCTTGGTGATTTGGAAACAGCGCTCGAATGAATTCTTAGCTATTGCCTGAGGAATGCACCCTCGTTTCTTGCAAGGAAGATTTGCGGCGAAGGTATACCTTTCAATCCAGCTGAAATAAGAGAATGAGTTTCTACTTATAGTCATCAATAGCTCTGCATTTTTTTTACCCACGTGCTTTGTACATTGCCTATTGTTGAGCAATACTTAACGTCGACAACTTTTTGTCTAGAGGACAGTATTTAACGTTGAAGTATCTGTTATTTTTACATGAAAAATCATGTAACGCATTTGTATAGACAACTTATCGTAATTTCATATCGTAGCAGCAATATTTAACGCTTCACAGTACTGTTTATTATATTCTCACTTTGCATATATTATGTAAGATGGCCCACAAAAGGCATTGCAAATTGTGCTTTCTGAAATTGTTAAGATAGAGATACGACTTATTTTCTTGCACGGAATCATTTCCTTGCAAAAACATCTAAGCAGCTTTCAATTTTATTGGATACATTAATTTTGAATTAATTGCACTAGCTATTAGAAATGAACTAATAACTAGACAGTAATACGCGTGAAGAAAATTCATCATCGTAAAGGTTCTTAAAAGTTCAGAAAAAATCGACTTGCAGCCATAATGCAACAAGGCTAATCTTACACTCACGGTATTAACACCACGCAACGTCTAGAATGTTTTCAGTAACGACAATTTACACACATAACACCCGTGTGTCCCTGAGTCTGATTTATTTTGCTGCTTTCGAACGTTACACGTAAAGGAGAAGAGAAGAAAAAAAAATGACAAAGAAAGCTTAATCTCGAGGAGTGAAACATATGATAACGAATTGTCGAGTGAATGAAATCTTCCTTGTAAATCGCCAGTGTCTAGCGAGAATACGCACTGCACGTTGCACTGCTAGCCTCTGACTGTTAGCTCCCTTTGAATGTCGCATGTTGCTAAGGACGAGAGCACCGGTACACTGCTCGTCGACGAATCGCGGAGTTTGTCCGTCGACACAGTCATGAATAGAGAAGCATAGCCCTCGTGACATTCACAGAACGGCATAGCCACGATATCTCATGAGACATGAATCAGTGCATTCGATATCATGAACGCTGTTACCATTCATCCCTTTTTGAATCATCTCATCACGCCTGATCTATCACCAAATATAGAACTACGTAAGACAATTATCATAAAGTACGTCATATAATTCGTAGCTTAATTCTATTCTTTCTCCCTCCAAAAGAGAAGACTGTCCAAAGAGCTGCACAGCTTCGAGATCGCATTTGAAATGTTTCCAACGAGAAAACTAAACTCGGCCGACCGACGCGTCATCTTTTCGCTGTCGAATGTTTTCTCGCTTAACTTCCTGACTCGTTAACTTCCGATTCTACCGAATCTGCCGTAGACGTGCGTTGAAAAGATGATCGAGAAGGAGAGAACTCAACTCGGTTCGGGACGCGATTTCATCGAGTTAGAATGATGTTCCGGTACCCGTAGAGGTCGCGTCTGAGATTCGTTTTCCGGCTGGAGTTGCTCGCTTAAATCCACGCCGGATATTGTGCATCAGAACGATTCATCGACGCGTCTCTCTCTCGCTCTCTCTCCCTCTTTCTCTCTCTCTCTCTCTCTCTCTCCAGCTATATACGCGAAACGTGGCCCAAAATATTTCAGGAGAGCAACGCGTTTCTATCGACAAAATTGATCGCCGCTTGTCGCTCGGCCGATGTCGTTCGTGACGTTACCATGTGATCTTCGAAGCTACTCATATCTTTTATATAGTGTGAAACTGTTTACAGGACCTTTCGTCGGAGTGACAAACCTCCGACCGCAACAGTAAAAACGTAAAAATTGTAGAACAGTACAAACAGAGAAGACGTATTTTGCCGGTTAAATTAAGATTGGCGTGCAACCCGATATTTAGTTACCCTCTGTTTTCTCCTAGAGCTTGAATTATTAACGAGAGAATTGACCGTTACTTCGCTCTTAATTCTGTTTTCCCCCATATTTTATTTTACGTGATTTTCGGTGAACGAAGTTCAACAAGTTCAAGATTTTCCCAAACGTGCCAGTGCTGTCAATTTTGATTCGTATGATGAATGAAAAGAAAATAATAGTTATTGGATGAAATAATAGAATTTTTTCACTCTACATGCTCTCACTCTAGTGTCTTTGTATAATGCTGTTAAGACATCCATTTTATTTACTTAATAAACATACGTTTATTGTAATTTTGTATAAAAAAGCTCGTAATGTTTCACATGACACTGAATCAATGAATTATCGTAGTCGTTGAAAGATTTGTATAAGATTATAGATTCTTAAATATTCTAACATTTAAAAGTATTACTATACTCATTTCTTGCTAACTTTATAATATCATTGATTATTTCCGCGTACGTATCGTCGCTAAATATTTTTATCAAACGAGCAAGAACGTGTAGAATGAAAAATGCTCTATCTCCTCAATTTTTCCGCACAGTCGGTAGATGCGGTGTGATAAAGGTTCACGTACATGTGGCAGTTTCTTGTCAAATTAATTTCTACACGTCTCGTATTATGTCCATCTTTCAAACTTTCGAACAAAAATTTCACTTCGCATTTCCAACATAAATCCTCTTCTGTCGATGAAATTACGCTATACATTCAATTGGCGCTTTCTAATTACGCTTCGTTCGATAAAAACGCCAATAAAAATGGAAACCTTTACCGAACGACGCGAAGAAAGCAGAAATTATTCTTCGGTTTTTTTTTTCTTTTTTTAATTTATCTCATCCAGTTGCGCGTAACTTTGTTCACGCCTCGCTTAATTTACGATATCACCGTATCTCTTCCACCGACTGTGCGTTACAGGACACGACAGAACCGTGCCCCTCGGCCGTGAGTAATCGTCGTTCGATAAGCGCGCCGTGTGTAATTCGAATAGCCGCGGGAAAAAACGCGATCGCCCAGCTGGTCCATCGTCCAGTTTCTGTAATTTTCGAGAGACAACGATATTAGCCAGTGTCGTTGTCACGACTAAGCACGGCCGAGTAATCTATTTAATCGTGCCGGTTATTATCGCGATAACGATTTTCATCGGCACGATTGCCGGCAGCCGAGCGTTTAATTGCATGCCAATATTAAATTACTATCAGCCACGTGTCCGATCCCTATTACACCGATATTAACGCGCGGTGTTCCCCTGTAGTCGACCGGCACAAAAGAACGGAAGCAATTATATCGTAACCCGCGTCGTTCGCTATCTTTCCGATGTTCCCCTTTTTTATTTCTCCCTTTCCGTTTTTCTCTCTTCTTTCCCATTTGTAGGAATATTCTTTCCTTGTTTTTTTATATTCGGTTTTACTTCGTCCACCGTGTCGTGAACGCTGGCTCGCCCTCGTAGCGAACGCCACGAATAATTCGATTAAAATTTCAATTATTCCCCGAACATCGCTGATAATTCAATGACGCTCTTATTTTGAGAAAACCCGATACGAGATTCCGTCGGCTGCGGTCAGATTTATGTTCGTACGATTCGATCCGAACGAACGTATCCGCCTTTCTTACTAATGTTACTTTCTTCTCTGTTTTCCTCTTAACGAGTTCAAACCGGTGTGCAGATCCGACGTAAATTTCGGTAGATCGTGTTCTTTTTTCCTTTCCGTCAATTCTTCTGTTCTGTTTGCACGAGAAACGGCAAATTATGACAGTCTGTTCAGCTGTGAGTGGAATTGTCGATGGTTGCCAAGGTACAGTATCTCTCGACAGCACGACAAAATCAAACTTACAAATTTCAGACACTCTGAAATCCGCAAGAGACGTACTTACATTACCAGTGCGCTCCCTATTAAACGCGAATTCGACATCTGAATAGTTTTATAGTCACGGTACTCTTCCATTTCCGGTTTAACCACGCCGGATTGAACGCGTTAACATTAACATATCGGGTTGAATCGAACTTCTGTGTAAAAAGAAAAGAGAAGCAAACGTCAAAGGTATATTCCATTAGTTGTTACACAGCGTTCTTCGTAAAAAGGAGGACAAATAAGTAGACGATTTAGTATCTCCTTCGGGAGACAGTAGAAAAGCGGAATCCGCGCCCGGGTTGTTCTTATAGCTGCGCGCGAATCCTCTTTTATTCTCGAGAAAAAAAGCGAAAGAAAAAAAAATATTTAATTGCTGATTCGAATTTTCTATCAATTGTGTACATGTGTTTATTACTCTTATATTGACTCAATGATGTTATTCTGTGGTGCTTTGCATGTCTCTATTGGACTCTGCATGTCATATAGGGCATCGTAAGTACTTATTAAATGAACTCATCAGTGACTACCGAATACACATGACACCCGCAATGACTCTTAATGATAAGAAATTTGAACGCATCCGCTGCGTTGCGACGAGTCGAATGGGCGATTATAGATCGGCCGGTCGTTGTACTTACCATAAATAGTCGTGTTTAACGATGCTTCTGTTGGTTTCTCTAGAAAACGCGGAGAGAAGGCAGTGAGCCTGTAAGGACAGTCGGATAAATCGTGCAACTCCTGTACTCTTTGTTGCCACTCGTGCTTGTTATTTCGCGATTCGAGGTTTCCACCAGTCCCAAAATGTTTATCCAAAGCTTGCATATGTAAATCGTGTTTTGAAAGACATGCTCGCAGTTTATATAATATCTGACGACTAGCTGCAACGATGGCGAAACAAAAGGCGACATGGAATACATTTCGAAGCAAAATGAACGATCTGTTTCAACCGAAAAAGATTCTTATGTCGATGTGATATTACGAATGACGAATCGACAGCTAGTAGAACACTGTTTAGGAAAGCCGAACAGCGTTCCTTTCAATTGATTTTCTGTGTAAAGGGATTAAACGATTTTACGGAAACCGACTGTACTTACTGCAATTTGACATTCTAGATTAATTTCATAGAGTAACTACGATCGAAGAGCAATCGCTTACGAAAAAAAAAAAAAAAAGAATAGGAAAGGATGTTTCGTTCTGCTTCGATTGATCGTTTCGCAGATAGATTGTTTAAATGACAGATAAGAGAAACGTAGTACACGATATTAAGCCAGGAAGATTTAAAAAAGATGGAATATTTCTGTTCGAAGATTGCGATAGTACGAAAAAGTTCTCAGCTGCTTCGAATGTTAATTTTCGGCCCCTTAAAACGGAGTAACCATAACGGAGTTTAATTTAATTTAATTTAATTTAACGGTACATCACGGTAACAGACCAAGCTTTTTAGAGATAACGTAAACGAAGCGCTGAACGTGATAAAGAAAATTATCTCCGTTTCTTGGTTTTCATTAGTTAAAGACAAATTTCAGATGGTTCAAACAGAGTAGTCGCTTCTTTTCGAATTAACTCACGGTGAAATTAAAATGAAAAAGAAAGAAATTAGAAATGCCTAGTTTGTTGACATATTCTTCGTTTGCGGTTACGAACGTCTTTTTGGCTTAATTAAGAAAAACAGCCCGCGACAAGAACAGCAGAACGAAGAGTCCTCCCGGTAACTGGTAACGTTTTAATTTCGGAAAGCTAATTTCTTGACATTCTCCTTTTCTTTTACTTTTAGTCCCAATTTCACTTTTACGTTTCAAACCAAGGCTCGAGGTTGTTTGCAACAGGCTCTGCCGTTTATTTATTTTCATTTTAAGAACCTTAGATGTAGAGCTATAGTATTATAAAAACATGCTGCTCGTCGATGTTGATTTGACGATTCCCTAACTGGTCAGCAAGCCAAGTGGTTCAATTTTGTTAATCCCTGCATCCTGTGTCAATATTGTTTTTCGGTTATGCTAAAGGTGTTCAGTTTAATCCTTTCTTTCGCCGCTTCCTGTCGGCCAAAACCCCGAGAAACTTGCAAAGGACTAACAAGCAAAGAATGAAAAGGTATAGGCTAACTGAATGAATCCTCTCGTTTGAGGTCCAGTTTGAGAAACTCTTTTTCGTATCAGAGGTTGTTTCAGTGAAATAGTGCTTCACTACAGACACTGTTTACATTTAGCAATTGCAAAAAATGTGGCAAGTAATTTGTAGTAAATGCAAAAAGTAATTAAAGCTCGGGGATAAAGTTTGTTTGTAAACAGTTCAGTTTTGAAAATTTGTTAGCACATTGATAACTCTTCCTGAGAATTCTGTATCAATGTAGATGTAAATTACTACATCATCTTTTTGCTTTGCGAATCATTAGCGAAGTATTTAATTCCTTAATTTAGAGCTGTTGATATTATTTTCGTTACCCATGTAAAATTTGAACAGAAAGAGCACGCCTGTTAGTACTTAACTTGATAATATAAGTAGTTTGGTGGTATAAAAAAAGTGTCCTGTTAATTCGTACGAAAAAGAAAGATCGGGGATTTTTGCGAATCACATTCATGATTGTTTTCAAAGTCGTCTCTTAAACGAGAGAGAAAATGTGTCCTACGTTTTCAGCATATTCAGTTGTGAAGAATTTCCCGACATTCGATCCTATTACAAATTACCTCGCCCTTAATAAGGTGTCATTAATCGATTCTATAAATCCAATGTTCTCGCGTACATATCCGATGAATCTCAACCGCAGGCTAATGAAATTTCGCTTCTAAGCGGATTAAATACTTGACCAAGGTTCTAAATTATCAAGCATTTAAGCCGGCCGTGTCGAGAAGAATCATATCGAGTGTGAAAATCCCCTCTAACTTCCTCAAGCAGCATGATTCATTTAAACAGGGAACATCGAAAATTTGAAGATTAAACCTCTCCTCTGATTTCTTCCGTTAACGAAGCACAGTCACCTAAACTGTTAAATCTCTACTCTACCAAGCTATCGACCAACCCTTTCCACAGTTTTTTCCACTCTGTCGAACAAATTCTTCACTCTGCAAATTTTCAATGTTCTCATCGAGTTGGCCTATACTAACGGTATAAATGAAACGTCGGAAATGTAACCACAATAGCTATACGTTTTCATGGTCCGGCGTTTTTCTTTCCGCTCACGTTCCTTACTTCCCCTGTTCCAAAACGTTAATCCAGTCGATGGAACACCGAGAAACGAGGAAAGAACGCGGAATCGGGCGTCGTGGGCAGCCAATCAACGGCTCGTTAATTACCAAGGAATCGAAAAGCGGTCACGTTGTCCTTTCTCGATCCTTTTTCCTTCCAATCAAACGGCCACGCATAGACAAAGAAAGATAGAGAAGTGGCGACCTCGTGATTTCGAAACGGTGTGTCGGTGTCTCGACGACGACGCCCGGAGCAACGCTTGCGACGTTCGTTTCCGTTCCGCGACCTCTCGTGCCGCGAATTCACGATCAATTAGCGGAACTTTGATCCACGCCGAAAGAGGTATTCCCGTCTTGTGGAGAATTAACGTTCCACCGGCACGACGAGTCGCGTGCACGCACGCACACACGTGTCGCCGTTCCGTTTGATCACGAAGCTGAAAGACGCGTCGCGACATAAACGCCGCCTTTCTGCATCGTGCCGACTGATTTACGCGCGATAGGTCGTAACTCTTCGACCGTTCAAAGCGAGAAAAATTGCTGTTCCAGATTGCAACAATCGTATCCTTCCACCTGTATCGTCCTAGTAACGATTTAAATAATAGAAATTGAATTCTGGAACGAAAAGGTTAAAATCACTTCGAAATGATAACGATCGGGATATTTAATGGTAATGAAAATAGAAGCATGTGCGGGGAGATAAAATTGCGTGGTTTAAGGGAGGTCGGAAAGGTCTATCCTACCAATGTTAAATTTGCCAACTTTATGCAGCACATGCTCCTCAGAAACAGATATGGATTACTTCTATCAAATTTTCTCCGCACGTTTTTTAGTCCTTCTAATGCATATTTGTATGTTAGAATTTAAAAATATTGCCTGGAACTAAAAATGCAAGTTTTCAAAAAATACTTACCGTTTTTTCAATTTTTGAATAAGAAAATGTTACTAATAATAAACGGAGCAAAATATAGTAAAGTATACATATAAATTCCTTTTTCTGCTCACAAGGAACATGTGGTTACAATTGATTTCAATACTTTTTGTGGTTTTTGAGAAAAAGGTATATAAACTGAAAGAGCACACTTTTATTTCTTTTCTCCATTAGTTTTTTCTACGTTTAAAAATTTTCGTTGAACGAGGCATTGCAATTTCCCTACTAAAATAAAGAAAATTTTCTTCTAAAGAAAGTTGAAAAATATGCAACAATTTGGAAGATGAAAAGGCATGCTCGTAATTTCTAGTCATATGCGAAAAATGTTACAAAGAATTACTGTTCGTTTGACTTTAATCAATACTATGCCACTGTAAACAGCAACTTACAGGGAATAACGTTTGTTTCTTCTTCAAAAGGTGATTTTTTTGCCTAAATACATTTCCGACCTTCTTAAGGGAAGAGGTAAAGTATAATCGAATATTTGAAATAATAGTTTATAATATGATGTTTCGTAGAACTCGATAAGAGATTTGTATGATAAAAGGTAGAATTGTATATTAACCCTTTGCACACCCTTTGCCGCCGTGGCGACATTGTAAGTGTAACTAACAGCTCCATTGTCGCTGCTGCGACGACATTGTAAGATATATTTTTAAGAAAAATTGAACGCCTACAAAGTGTCTTCCACAGAGGCGCACTCGCACCATTGTAAGTAATCTCGGAGTAGCTGGTAGCCCGTAGTAAAAATAATTCAGTGTTTCTGGTAGGTCATTAAAAATTGCGAGGAGTGCAAAGGGTTAATGATCTTGAGAAGGACGTGATTCCGTGGTAAGAATATTGTAAAAGTTGATTTCGATAGTAGTAATTCAAGTACAAGCTCAATTTTTTTTTTCTTTTCTTAACGAAGGCAGAATACATTAAGATTTAATAAAAAGAATCTTTAGCAAGATCGAGGAAGCGTTTTAAAAAATATTTGGAATACATCAACAACGCGTTTGAATTTCAACACTGACATGATTTATTGAAATGAAACATGAAATACTTATTAGAAGGAAAATTTTACAAGTGTATGATGAAAGTAGTGTAGCCAATTCCACTTCTTTTTTTTTTCACTCGTTTTCAACGAAATGCGGGAAACACGATCCTTCTCAATTGTACTAACTATGCACTCTGCATATCAGAGAAAATTAAATCAACTCTGTTCCAACGTTTCTCCTGGACTGAATAAGAGAAGAGATATGACCTGATCCGATCGCGTGAATCATCCTGCGTTGCGTTTATTAATTTTGATTCCGGATTTATTCGATAAATCCGGCCGAAATAGTGTCTTCGAAACACCGCCTCGTATCTCGGGGTATTTCATCGATTTTAATCAACTTTATTACGCCCACAAATATACCTCTAACTCACCGATCTCTTCTTCCCTTTTTTTCGTTACGTTTAAAAGGGAACGATTTGTCAATTTTTCTACAACGGCTTGAAGCTTTGTTTTTGCGGTTAAATACCTCTCCTTGCATCCCTCACAAGCAATTTTGTTTGTCACTTCCGCGGAGCGAAATATGCGAAGTAAATTGCGTTCGTTTCTCTTTGTAAACGATCTGTGAAATTCGACGCTTAAAAGGTAGCGAGTGACGAGAGTATGTATCGCTCTTTTAATTCACTTTCAGACAAAAGGCTGGCTTTACCGAGAAGAATTTCTCTATTTGCCCGTCAGAAAGCTGCCTCCTCTTACTTTACCGTTTAATCAAAAAGATTTAATTAACTTACGCTTATTTAACCATACGAACACTTTCGAATCCGTTTAATTAAATTAAATAGTTAAAGAAGAAGAAGACAAGAAATTATGAGAAAACTTCGCAAATTTCGCATGGATCGAAGCATCAAGATTCTCTATTCTTTTTTTTTTATTACATGTTCTATTAACCAATAATTTCGTTTCTTTCTACTTTTGTTTCACTCTTTATTAACGATCCCTCGTAGAATGAACATGTCGACGAATCGATTATCGATAAACAGAAATCTATTCTTTCGATCCAGGAAAAGAAGGACGGACCGGTGTACAAGTTTTATGAGACCATCCGAGATTACGGCGAGGAAATCATGAGCACCATAAGCCATTTGCGTGACGTCACGCTGTTTGCTCCAAGTAACGCGGCACTCGAGGAGTCTGGCGTGAAAAAAATCCTGCAGGACAAGGATCGCGTCAAGGAGATCCTGAATCTGCACTACGTCAAGGAGCGGCTGCCTCTCGATAAGATCAAGAACAAAAGCGTCAGCCAGGTGAGCCTATTTATTTCGTGAATTTTTCTGATTTACTCATTGCTGTACCGAATTGCTGATCAATCCTTGGCAAACAGTTTTCGATCAAGCACAGTAATACGAAATTAACTAAAAACATTCGTATTGTAGATCTATCAAATGTTATTACATATTCTCAAAACAGGTGAGACAGTAAGGCTGGCTGAGTATAAAGTAAACAATAACAAAATAACACAAACTTTTCTAAATGTTACGTGTTAAAGAGTATTTAGCCACTAGATGTCCCGGAAAGAACAAACTGATCAAATTTGTGAACTTAAACTCACGGAGAAATAATCTTTTTTGTTATTGTTTCCACGTATGCGTATAACTGTACAACGTATCAACGTTGTAGCATTAAAGTTTTCCACGTGACATTTTTGTTATTTTATTATTTAGTTTATATTAAGCTACCTTTTTTTTTTTACGTGGGGAAATCCTCATGAACACCCCGCCCCCCAGGGGTGGGCCCGGGATCTCTTACGAACACAACCGGACCCACCCCACGCCGGGCCCCTCCCTCGAGATGTTCGAGGAGGGTGGGGCTCATCCCGGAGGGGGTAAAATGGACCTCCTCTCAACTCCGAGGCGCCGCCGGGACCACGCCGGCGACGCCTCCACCGCGGGCCGCGTGCAATGGGCTGCCGAGTCCCCCCTCGACAGCCCTGCGGCCCTGGCCGCCGCGCAGAGACCCAGGGGGTGCCCCGCCCCCGTCAAGGAGGCGGGGCCCCCCCACGCGGGCGGCAACCAAACCGGAATCCGACGGGAGGAGCAAAGCCTCCTCCCCCGGGCCCGTGCACTCCGGTTCCTCGGGGTCGTGAACTCCCGTACCAAGACCGATGAAAAAAGTCAGTCGCAGCCCCTGAGGTCTATATTAAGCTACCTATACTTTCCCATCTGTTTTAAGAATATGTAACAACATTTTACAGATCTACAATACGAATGTTTTAAGTTAGTTTCGCATTACTGTGTTTGATCGAAAACTTTTCACCATGTCAGTACAAGCTTCAAATCGCTCCGAATATGTTAATTCATATGCAAAGTGGGACAATAAGAACTACTATCTGAAATAACTCGTTATTTTCTGAAATACAAAAAAAAAGTTTTGTATGAAATACATTGTATTGGATGGGACTCGTCGAATGGATTATGCATTTTAAGTATTTTATATCTTAAATTTTCGGAGATATCAAGGGGACCTTTAATTTTTTAAATGGAATTCTATATATTTTCTTATATGATATAAAGGCGACTGTTAAGACGAATGATACAAGATGAGAAATAAAAGAAATGGTTATATTTCGTAACATTGTATTTACTGCATAGAATTTCTTTTTGATAAAGTTAGATAGAAAAGCAAATTGATTTTCACGCACAAGGAGAGCGCAAGGCTTTCGGGTCACCGATGTATGTAGTTGAAACTTTGCATACTGGTAGATTTGGTCACTCTGTTTATGAAAATATAGCATTGCAGGGGCAGATACTCAATAGTTTTTCAGATATTTATAATTAAAGTTTCGTCATTAGGAAAGTTAGTTTTAGTTCAGAGATCTCATATCTAGCATCGTGGCGTGATGGTAACGTACCAAAGTCAGTGGTACTCTGTCCTGATATTCTTTTTGGTACTTCAATTCACTACATCGTTCATTTTTATGACACTCGTAATATACATACATGTGTACGATATCTGTCTTCTCTTCTGCTGATTGTAAGTAACGATATAATGCACCAGAAAATCGCTAAACACTTCATAACAGTCACTTTCATATCATATGTGTAGCATTCCAATTAAAAAGTTGAAGGTTACCTTGATATTTTAGAAAATTTAAGATATAAAAAAATTAAAATTCATCATTTTTTTATAAAATCAATAAACAACAAGTTATTTCATGTGACAGTTCTTATTGATTCACCCTGTGTACTGGAGAAGTTTAAAAATATTATACAAAACTCGCTTAAAAATGTAGAAATCTTGAAAGTTTCAAGAAGATCCAGTATTTCGAAAATTTTTGATAATTTTAGAAATTTGAACAGTGACGGTAGACACAACCTTTATGATATAAGTACTTAATTGAAAGCTGTTTGCGTTTAAGTTTTCAATAATTCTGGAAATCTGAAAATCTGGAAGTTCATGAGTTTTGAAAATGCACCACGGGTTGAAGATATAATTCAATTAATTCAAAGTATTCTGATAGCTCTGCCGATGTTTGTTACAGTACTTTCATAATAGCAAAAACCATTAAAAATGCTACAATTTACACTATTATAAAATATACCTACTACCGTTAAACTAACGGATGATTATTTAAAATTTTATCTCTAATAATGACCCTAACAATCCTTCAAATACGACAAAAAGTTCTACTAACTTTAAATACCGTCATAATCTCCATGATGGTCTTCAAGAATACTACCAGTGCCTTAGATCTCCGTAATTCAGGAGATCCTAATTGTCCTGAACCTCCTAAGGGTCCTTTAAATCATAAACGTCTCTATATTCAAGTTGAGGAAGCCTGCCAATGCCAAGCATACGAATAAATTTCAAAGTCCTTCGTGGCGTAAGAACATTAAGGCCCTTTAAACACTGTCAAAAGTCGCATGAACGAAGAAATTATCATAACTCGACGGTCATTTGAGAATCAATGAAAATAATACATTTTTAAACGAATAAATCTTAATATGCTCGAACTTTCAAGATTTCTATATGACTTACATTGCTCAAGTGTATGTAATTCTTTTTAATTTCTTCAGTTAAAATTAGGAGTGAATCGAAGCTTCACGCAATTCTATTGCGACCACTTATGAAAGAGAATACCAAAAGCCTGTTATTATTCACTTTTACCCTGTAGTACAAATGGTAACAAAAATATCGCCGTTTCACATGGGAACTAATTACCGGCACACGTGTTCTAACAGTTGATTAACTCAGTGTTTCTCTGTTTTCTGTTTTCGTACGAAAAAAATCTTCGACCGGGAAGCTACACTTTGGGGTAATTACACATTTATACAGCTTTCAGTGTTTCTGTTCGACTGTTCGTGAATTTTTTCTGCATCTTTCTCTCCGCATTCGCCTGATTATTTCGCAATGTTAATCCCAACTTAATAGCTCATTCTAACAATTTACTGTTTGTGTAATTATAACCATGCGTGTACATCAGTTGCCCATCAACAAAAGCATTCCTCATTCCGACAGAAATTTCTTTTCGTAACATATCATGTGATTCTGTTTACAAGTTATCTCGAAAAGATGCAGGTTTTATTCATGCATTTTCGTTTTCGTGCTTGCTTCTCTGCTGGCGCTACTCGTTTGCATTTTCGCAGCTGACTATTCTTATTTCAAACTGAATTGATTATTCGAGGTCACTGACATTGCTTCATTTTATTTCTCGTTTATTTCCAGCTGTCGCACTTTCAAAGATGGTAAAAATATGTAAACAATTACCCTGCGGTATTGGTATCTGTACATTATTTTATTTATAGTCAGTGGAGAGACCTCGAATAACCAATTCATTTTCTGTGTGGAACAGACGTTGACTAGTTTGTAAAATATTTGAAACTTGTAATATATTTTTCTTTACATATATTATCATCAAAAGACCAATTTTATCATTAACAGACCGATACAATCGTCTCTATAGAATCACAGTTTAGTATTTCTATTTATATGTATACGCATTGCTATGCAGTAAATTCTCCACAAGTGTCAGTCCGCAAGGAATCTAAACCTGACACTTGTAGAGTC
>NW_017100969.1:29750-38411 GCF_001263275.1 Habropoda laboriosa
AAAAAAAAAATTATAAAGCATAATACTATAATCCTATGCTTAAAATGCATTTTCTTGTGGCCGTCTGACAGCAACCTGTAAATCTGGTGCGACAGTGAACGTGTTAATAAGTAAATGTTGTTCAAATTATATCGTGTTTGATATCATTTTCATCAGAAAAATCTCACCAACATGTTAAAAAAAATTTCAGATGAAAAACAGTAAAATTAAAGAAATTATATTTTTCTATTATGAATTGTCGAACCGTGAAATCTGGTAAAAGAAACCGAGTGGTGTAGCGTTACACGCTTGACTGACAGCGAGCGAGATAACATAGGCGCAGCAATGACGCAGCCTAGGCGTAGGACCATCTATACTGACACTTGTAGAATCCAAACTGACTGACACTTGTAGAGAATTTACTGTATATGCAAAAGTGCACATATTTTGATATATTCGATGAAATTAATAAAAGAAAGTGTGTATACGTTAAATCTGAAAATTTTACAAGTTTTAAGAAATTTCTGTATTATATTTTACCTGTTTTTTACTGTTTATAAGTACCTGATACTAAAGTCAACATTGTTCACAAGACCTCTGAAATAACTTCGATTGTCGAAATTTAATTTACATTCAAATATTTACGATATTTTGCACAATGCAATTGTCACTAGCCGTGCATCCGCTGTTCGATAGATCACAGAACGAAAGTTAAGCCTTTGTAGACGCCGGTAAAATTTTAATTGATGAACGAACGAAGAGATATAATTAAAGGCAGCGTTCCGTATCAGCGTACCAAGTGATCGAGGCATAGGTATACAAGCGTAATTAGCTATATCGGTGATTTCAGGTAATTATGTTCACAGATCAAAATCGGCAATTGCCAGTCGAGCTGGAGATAGCGGTACCAATGAAACTTGTAACTCAGGATTACGTCACGATCATTCCAATCCGTTCTGCCGCTGCAAAAATCTTGCTGTTTTTCGTCGTTCGAAAATCTATTAGTCTATTACTGAATGAAATTATTATATTTGAACAATAAAAGAATGTTGATCCGTACCGAGAATTCTTTTGGAATGTTTTACTTCTTTCCAACTTCGGTCTATGCATTCTAAGAAAATTAATTTCAACTATGTATCGATGATTACTATCGTGTCTCTTCTTTTCTTTAGGTTCAAAAAGAACTGTAGGTACTTTAACAACTATCTTGAGATCCTTTGAATATACAGGGTGTGCGGTAAATCGTAGTAAATCAACGAAGAGGTGATTCTGTTTATAAAAAATAAGTAAAAAGTACGGTTTTTTTATTGCTTGTCCAGTTTCCGAGAAAAATGATTTTGAATGTAAAAGTACCACTTATTGTGCTACATAATAGTATTATTTAATACTGATTTAATAGTGATGTAGTGTACAAATCAATGAAAGTGCTCCAAACGGCAGGATCGAGTGGATGTTTAGATTTAGGTATTGGGTTGCAAGTAGAGTGTAATGATTTTGACAAATTGTGTACTATCTACTACTGAAAATAATTGCTTCATATTATTTTATAAAATAAATGATCAAGATTACCAATCGAACGTTGCATTGAACACGTTCAATTTAAGTCTAGCATTATCATTTTATATTCAAAGTTATTTTTCTCGGAAATTAGGCAAGCAGTCAAAGAGCTTTATTCTACATTTTTTACTAATTTTTTCATAAGGAAAGATCTCCTTGCTATTCTCCCCAACAGTATTCATATTATACTAGATGTTATTTCAACATTCGCCTCGAAGTTTTAACTCTTTGCACTCTACTTGCACTTATTACTTGCTTGTGCTCAAAAATTAGTATCTATTGCCTTCAAAATTGATATTTAGTATCTATTAAAAAATTGATGAAATTTTTTAAAGCTAACACAGAAATACATCATACATAGATTGAAAAATATATTTTGCATATTTTATATTTTTATTATAATACATTTCATTAGAAGTTGGTTCTTTCAAACTATTTCACTGCTTAGTAAAATATTAGCTTTAAGAGAGCCTCAATTAATTATTTACCAAATGGTAAACAATAATGTCGTTTCAGTATTAACCCTTTGCACTCGAGCGTTCTGCACAATAGCAAAAAATTTGTAATATCAGGATATCATCGTTTATTATATTAGTTACCGTGATGAGCTATAGTTCATACAATTGGCTGGTTTCACTGAATCTTACACCAACAGTAGTTTTACCTTTCAAAACGTTTCATTCCTACAGATGCGACAAAATTTAAAAAATCGGTAAAATAAGCGCAAAAGGAGGAACGTGCAAATGGGATTCCACGAAGATGAATGTTAGGTTTTCTGTAGAAACGGTTTATGGCACGATCGACCGGGAACGGTTATTTTTGAGTTCAGGATTTTTGTTTATTGCTTGCACGGGTCTAATTACATCCTGCGAGGGTCACTAGAATTGCTTTGCTAGATTTTTAGTAATTTCTATCCCTCGCGCTCAATAGCCTAAGAACATGCTATAAACCACGAATTTCCGAACGGCACATCTAACGGTCCGCTTGTTTTGTAGAAACGGTTTATGGCACGATCGACCGGGAACGGTTATTTTTGAGTTCAGGATTTTCGTTTATTGCTTGCACGGGTCTAATTACATCCTGTGAGGGTCACTAGAATTGCTTTGCTAGATTTTTAGTAATTTGTGTCCCTCGCGCTCAATAGCCTACGAACATACCATAAACCACGAATTTCCGAACGGCACATCTGTATGTAACGGTCCGCTTGCCGATTAGTCACCCGGAGGAAATTCCAGATTTTTGGGACCTTCCGCCCACCCCTCGCGACCGTCTCCCACCCTTCCAAGGTGACAGCGCGCTAAGGGTGCACTGGAAGGGTGGTAAAGACGATATTAGACACGCTGATTGGCAAATGCAATTGTTCACCATTAACCAATCAGCGTGTCCTAACAAATTCCCTCTCACGGACGTCCGAGACGCGACGTCGGAGAGTGAGTCGTCGAGTAGTTGTTCAACCACCACGAACAAGGAGAACCAAGGAGCAACCAGCTGACATCACGCGATACCATAGATCAGTTTTTACAAGTCCCAATCATTTGGGTGGTCCTTCGAACCAGTATCTAGACGGCACAACATCGTGCAAACATCCACAAAGCTCGAAAGTTCATCGCCACAACCACGGGCATTAACAATGAACAAACTCATAAAATAACCCACGTAGCAGCTTTGTTTCGTCTTTTAATCGTTCTCCGTGCCAGGGTTGTGGCCAAAATATGCGCGGTTTTTATTCTCGAAACTCGACCGATTTGCATTAAGCGGCTCTGTTTTCGCGTTAATTTATCGCGTGGATATGTTTTATGCCTCTCTTCTGCTTTATGACGCACAGTTACAGCCTCCAATGAGACGGTAAAACAACCACGGAAGAGAAACACCGAAATTTCGTAACGCGACACGTTTGAGATAAAACAAATTTTTTTTCCGCGTGACCGCCGCCAGATACGCGAACGTCACCGCAATTAATTCATTCCACGTCGTTCTGCGAATGCGAATCCCGTTGTTGAATCGTCGTTCATTTGGAAGCGATAAATGGCACCCGCAGAGCACGGCTTAATTCCGCTTAAACGCGAAATTGAAGGTTTGGTGTTGAACCTCATTCGAGTCTCGATTCATTGGGGACACTTAAGAGATCTTGATGATTCTAATTGGTCAATTACGTTTTAAGGCTGGTGACAAATGTGTGCAGGAAACGCAACTCGTTCGTTAATTAAATTTTCTCTAAATTCCTTGAAGCGTAAACGAGGAAAATAAAATGAAGGATACAGGAGATCTGTCTGCGAATTTTTGCTAAATTCTAAATAAGACTGATTAGTTTTTTAGATAAATCACTAGGTAATGGTTCAGGGGAATTTAAACATTGATCGTATTTTCCATAACTTTCGAGGTATCTTTTACAAAATGCTAAGTCGTACAAAAGAAAGAACCTTTATATAGTACTGTAAATCATCGAAGGAATTACCGTTTCTTAATTAACCGATCAATAATGTTCATGTCGCTTGTCATCGTTTTTATCTAGCTAATTGCCAATTAAAAGAAGTTCTTTGTCTTCAACGATAAGATTCATCTTAACACATTCGATGTTACTGACGCAACTGTTGCGCTTTGTTTTTATCGAATATTCGTTGTTGTCACGACGTTACCATTGAAACAAGAATGTTGTACAGCAGTGATAATTGTTCGGTGTACTTACTTGTTGAAAAACAAACTGATACTTGTTACAAACATTTTTACTTAAAATAAAAATATATTTGATAAAAAAAATTTGCAACTCCTGGGAAGGGATACACGCATTTTAGTAGCAGTGAATTTATTAGAGATATAGTATGAAAAAAGGAATTATGTATTGTAAAAAATACAATAGAGACGCTATTGTTGCGTGTAATCTCTCTTTTCTGTTTGACATCTTTAGAAATATAGCCTCGCTATTTAATTTTCCCCACAGTGGCTTTCTTCATTACCAGTAGGTTCCTATACCTTTCGTTTCACTGTACGAACTTTTTCATGTCAATCAGTATTTAATCATTGAGAACGTATGTTCAAAACACCCGATCAGAAAGACTCGTTACAGAACAGAAGTAACCCTGTTCACTGATTTGTACAATTTTTGGCACAGGGATAATAAAATTATAATATTGTATCTAACAAATTGATTGCAAATTTTCATCCTTGCCCAGATCAGTGCAAGTGTTAAATGTACAAAAAGAATTTTTAACGTTGAAATAGGATTAAAAGATGCATTAGTTTCAAGTATGATGCTGAAAGAAATGTAACGTGGCTGTTACCAAATTACCAAAGGTTAGATTACACTGTTTTTGGCAGAATCAGGAAAAATCTAATTTCATTCTCGTATGGTAATATATATTGTTACGAATCGCGATATGTTTGTTGCGAATCGCGATAATTGTCCCTCTTTTTGAGTCAGACCATTTAAGGAATCTACTCGGGATAGGGGACTCGGGTAGTGCTCGAAAGATAGATTATTAACGTACAACAGTTTGCTGTTAAAACTATATATTTGTGAATGAACGTTGTGCAGAGCGCGAAATGTCTAGGCTTACTGATAGGAAAATTGTGTGTCGTGTCGTGTGGTGTTCGCTATTTTATGAACTACGTGTGTATTGTGATTGGTGGTGTGAAAACTGTCATAGGTGGTGAAAGTGTGTGGTGATTGGTTTTTTCGGTGTGTTTGGGGTATGTCTGGTGGTGGTGTGAAAGTGGGGAATTTGTTCTCACATTTGTTATATTGCTTGTTGGAGGTCTGTTTATGATCTTAGGGCATGTGGTGTCCAGGTGTGAGAGTGGTCGAATTTTTGGTGTAATAAAGTAATTTGCCCATGCCGGCTAAGATCTCGCTTTTTAGAAGGTGCTGTCTATTGAAAATAGCGATGTTATTGTTCGGCTCGTCGGTACGGCCGAACAACCCAAGCGGCGTCTGTTACGCATGTGACAATATTTTTACAATGTTCTGTTACATATACAACTTGAAAGAGAAATTTTTTAAAAATTATTAGTATTACTTAAAAACCGCAGGAAGATCGGATGAATTTATACAGTGCATAAGCTCCAATTCTTATAAATCGTACTGTATTCCTTTCAGCACTTTGCAATTCGATTAGAAGAAGCAGAATTGCGCTTATTGTTAAACGCATACAAGAATGAACTAAGATAAGAGGAAAGGGGACAAAATTGAATGAAACGTAAAATGAACGCTGAACAATACATGGAGCGTAGGGAATAAAAGGCAAATGCAGACGAGTGATCTGCCAGAAAAAGAGGCTTATGGGGGAATATTCTTTGTTAGAGAGGCCCGTGGATTTTCATGAAATTTATTCGATCCGCTCTTTGAAGCCACTAGTCTCGGTGGTAGATGCATCTATCTACAAATGCAGCAGCAACTCAAGATCGGAAAAGTAACCGTAAGTGCTACAGAGTGCTGCAAGTCGGAAAATTCATGAGAAGGCTATCAACCGGAAAAAGAATCACTTTCATTAAGCTCTCTCCTCGTCTCTAGCCTCCATGCGCCTCTTTTTCCCATCCCTCTTTCTGCTCTCATTAAAGTTTTTATAAAAATGCCACAACTCCAATTAGGAAATAAATTTTCAACTCTAAACAATTTTCGCGAGCTGAGAACGCAAATTGTAGCGTCGAATGCTTTGTGGACATTTCTTTCGCAATACTTTGCAGGTACTAATTGATAGTGTTTAATTGGGATTGATTTACAGCATAAAGTTTTTGTAAACTGTTAGAACAGGACAGAAGAAAACTATTCCTTAATTTGCACAATTATTTATTTGTTATGCTTAATGTACCGTTATATTTTTATCGTTCTGCTGATAAAACATGAAAGTAAAATCCGTAAAATTAATGTAATCCGATAATTTCTTTAAAATTATAAGATAGAAGTTTCGTGATTCTACGAAAAAATGATTCTTGAACGCATATTTGTTAAGATACTCCTGTTCCTTTCAATGGCTCCTATCAATTTGAATAATATCGTAAAGAAAATTTTCAATAGATTATAATGAATTTGTAACTTGTAGCTTTTTTTCCAAAACATACCATGTTTCGTGATCAAGAGCAATCCACGATACGAGATGTTCTACAACGTGAAATTCTAGCTTCGCTTTCGCCTGCATAAGTACTTACAAATGCACACCTAACGAAGAAGACTTATTGCTAACTGTCTAACAACGTTCCTTCCAATTCTCTTCTTTCTGCTTCCTGAGAAAGTTCCAAGTACGAGAGCGCACATAACTTTTGACTCTGTTCTCGTCTTCTGTCGTAACTCGCAGTTAGATATATACGAGTTCTTGCTTGCACGAGGCTAACTTTCAATCGTTCTTCGAATAAAATCACGGCGCGGTTCTCTTGTTAATTATAAATTATTTACCTAGATCCAAGTTTAACATTGTCCTGCCAAATTTACTAGAGAGAAGCACGGCATACCAAATAGATTTTTATAGTCAATATAAATCAACCTGTTTTCATTCGATACCTAATCATTCACATCTTTAAAATTGCACAGACATTATTCACGTGTACAGGGTATCCCCTAGAATTTTCTCATTTAAGATATTCTTCTTCTGAATATTCGAATCATTGTTATCTATTCTTGTTAAAATTGCTTATAATTCAATTCGAGGTTATTTTCACTCTCATGTTATCGTATAATTATCATACGTTGTGCTTTCTATTTTTCTCTTCTTCCTCATTTTTTTACATTTTGTAATCTTGTTATAATTATGATACTGTCACGATGCAATAAAAACGATTAAAACAGAAAAAAAGTATAAAGTTCCTTAGATTCTTCCTATAAATATACTTTAACTTTTTCTCGTGATACGAATTTCTTTCAAATCTAATCGATAAGAAACATGTTTCGTTTGATAAAGTTAAGCGAGGTCTTCTGTACAGAATTGTGTGTAACAATATCTGTTTCACGCAACTTGCAGCAATGAATTTACATTGAACGTTACGTACTCTAATTTAATACAGAGTAAACATTTAATCGAGTGCGATGAACAGTTGGAATTATTACGTATGCATCACTAATATTATAACGCAAGCTGCAAATTATTCGAAGAAACGAATTACCCATTTTCTCTTTCTATACATATATTCGGTGGCTATTTCATTGTGTTCAGACATGCCATGCATGCTTCTGTAGACGTTCTTCATGATTTACTTGTTTCTTATAGGTACCCACCGCAGCAGACAGGAAGAAACTGTATTTCAACGTGGTCCAGGAAGCCAGCGGAAACCAGGTAGTAACTGTCGAAGGTGGTGGCGTGAATGCAACAGTGATTACGGCAAATATTGCTGCTACGAATGGATTAATCCATATCATCGATAGGGTTCTTGGTGTTCCATACACCACCGTGCTGGAGAAACTTAAAACCGACCCTATGCTCAAGTGAGTTGAAGTATTTCATAATATTTAAGTAAATATTTATTAGATATTTTGGATTATTTGTTTGTTTTGAAAAACCAAGGAAACAGAAATTTGTTTCATTTGGAATCTAATTGATGTATTATATTTCCCTTGGAATTGAGCTAGATCTATGAATCTAATGTACAGCTATCACAGTAGAATTTTTATTTTATAATTTTGTACTGATTATATCATCTGTTTTACACATAATAAGAGTAAATACTGAAAACTGTTCTGTGCCTGCACTTACACAAAGTTACTTCTTTGTAGTTAGATTGGTATAGATGTTAATAAAATAAATATACTGCAAGAAAGTTAAAGAAACCAAGAAATGGTAAAATGTAATAATTTATACACATGAATTATAAAATCTCAAAGCTTTTTACATCACTATTTAATTTTTCAAATTCTTTGTCAATACTTTTGAGAAAAGTTTAATGTATGCATGTACAGTAAATTCTCTACAAGAGTCAGTAAGTTTGGATTCTACAAGTGACAGTATAGATGGTCCTACGCCTAGGCGCGTCATTGCTGCGCCCATCTTATCTCGCTCGCAGTCAGTCAAGCGTGTAACGCTACATCAGTCGGTTTCCTTTACGAGATTTCACTGCTCGACAAATCATAATAGAAAAATATAATTTCTTTAATTTTACTTTTTTTCATCTGGAATTTTTTTTAACATGTTGGTGAGATTTTTC
>NW_017100969.1:38870-40165 GCF_001263275.1 Habropoda laboriosa
CGATTCGACAAGTGTCAGTAAAATGTAGGGTCGATTCGACAAGTGTCAGTAAAATGTAGGGTCGATAGCAGCAGAAAAGCTGTTAAACAATTAGAATTAAATGTAACGATAGAAATTATTGCAATAATGCGTAATGCAAATGAAAAATCGCAGAAAAGTCTGATACAAATGTTTGAAAAGTAAAATATATAAGATGAGATACAGTATCTTACCACGTAATGTAACTTTTTATGGTGTAACATATTAAAAACACTGTTTTGGAAAAATTTGTCACGGAATTGCATTTCATATTTAATCTTCCTTTACTGCTACTTCTTGTATAATTTTATGTCAGAAAATTGAAGAAATTCTTTGTGTTTCGTAGGCAATTGATTGCTAATTTGCTAAAGTTTGATGTTAAATGGAACTTTCACATCTACCATAGAATCTGAATAATTTTTCAAGGTATTTTATTAAGAAACGCGCACATAGTGTTCAATTTTCTATCTTAGAATTAACTTACTTTATCTTACGAACGATTTAAAGTTAAAACTTTCAACTGTGTGCGAGAATCAGAGTGTCAACGGGTACGCGTAGTTCTTAGCTTGGTATCCTTTTGCAAAAGTGAGAATTTTCTTTGGAAAAGGATACCAATTACCAGGTCCCACCACGAGGAGGTGACTACGCAAGGGACCCGACAAAAACAAGGGCCCTACTGGCAGCTCTCTATCTTCACAGATACGCGATTCTCATTCGTAGCAAAGGAGATAAGACACTTTATCAAAAATTCGTGTTCTTAACATAAATTTTTAAGGAGTGTCTTATATTTTATTTGAAATTGCAACGCTAATCATTTTGTAAAATTTCGTACTCTTCCTTAATAAGATGTTGAAAATGTAGATGGTATTGTATTAATTATGCTACGAATGAGTCGCGTATCTCTGTAAGAGAGCACGCACATGGTATTCAGTACAATTTTTCTATCTTAGAATTAGTTGTTTTATTCGATTACTTAAAGTTAAAACGCACGCGTCCCACGACGTCCATCGGCGGATGAATAGAATATTTTCTATTGTCTTATGCTAACTTATTTTATCTTACGAACTACTTAAAGCTAAGACACTCGTTCACGCTCACTTCATACTCGGTACAGTTTTCGATCTTAGAATTAATTACAGCTAACATGCGATAAAAAGGTACATTTATCAAACATACAATGAAGCTCTGTAAGAAAAGTATATTATTAAATTGCAATAGGAGGATAAATTGTTAGGATATCATTATTATATATAGAAAATCATAGAAATGAAGTTCTG